>NW_027011000.1:0-26982 GCF_036934945.1 Oncorhynchus masou masou | reverse complement strand
CCAGGTTGCTGTGTAAAGGACACATTGTTGAGCTTCCAGGTTGCTGTGTAAAGGACACGTTGTTGAGCATCCAGGTTGCTGTGTAAAGGACACATTGTTGAGCTTCCAGGTTGCTGTGTAAAGGACACGTTGTTGAGCTTCCAGGTTGTTGTGTAAAGGACACATTGTTGAGCTTCCAGGTTGCTGTGTAAAGGACACATTGTTGAGCTTCCAGGTTGCTGTGTAAAGGACACGTTGTTCAGCTTCCAGGTTGCTGTGTAAAGGACACGTTGTTGAGCTTCCAGGTTGCTGTGTAAAGGACACGTTGTTCAGCTTCCAGGTTGCTGTGTAAAGGACACGTTGTTGAGCTTCCAGGTTGCTGTGTAAAGGACACGTTGTTGAGTTTCCAGGTTGCTGTGTAAAGGACACGTTGTTGAGCTTCCAGGTTGCTGCTGTGTAAAGGACACGTTGTTGAGCTTCCAGGTTGCTGTGTAAAGGACACATTGTTGAGCTTCCAGGTTGCTGTGTAAATGACACGTTGTTGAGCTTCCAGGTTGCTGTGTAAAGGACACGTTGTTGAGCTTTCAGGTTGCTGTGTAAAGGACACGTTGTTGAGCTTCCAGGTTGCTGTGTAAAGGACACGTTGTTGAGCTTCCAGGTTGCTGTGTAAAGGACACGTTGTTGAGCATCCAGGTTGTTGTGTAAAGGACACGTTGTTGAGCTTCCAGGTTGCTGTGTAAAGGACACATTGTTGAGCTTCCAGGTTGCTGTGTAAAGGACACGTTGTTGAGCATCCAGGTTGCTGTGTAAAGGACACGTTGTTGAGCTTCCAGGTTGCTGTGTAAAGGACACGTTGTTGAGCATCCAGGTTGCTGTGTAAAGGACACGTTGTTGAGCTTCCAGGTTGCTGTGTAAAGGACACGTTGTTGAGCTTCCAGGTTGCTGTGTAAAGGACACGTTGTTGAGCTTCCAGGTTGCTGTGTAAAGGACACGTTGTTGAGCTGCCAGGTTGCTGTGTAAAGGACACGTTGCTGCCTTTGACTGGAAGCCAGGACAAACACTCCAATCTGACCTTTGTTCAATGTTTATTCTGCAATTCTGTTTCCTTATGAAACCTTTATCAGTCGTTATTTTGAGGAAGTTTGATTTTAATAAACCCGCTAAAGGGAGGTTGTTTCCACTGAATGCAACCCACTGTGATCTTCAGCACTTGGGTACCTGAGCAAATTGATTTGCAATGTTGACCAAAAACAACAAGTTCAGGTGTTGTATCTCCGTGTTTCAAAGTGTTTTACTTTTCTTGCCGCTGAATGTGACTCAGGTCTCAGGAAGGTAAAGCGACATCACCTTAGAGGGACAAAGTAGCTGCCTGTGACCAGCTTACTTCCAGTAAGTCAACTTTTCTCTGTGTAAATACAAAACAACAAACTACTCTATCTCTCTGTTGCCCTTCCATTTCTCTCTCTGGTTTGACTTTGGTACTTTAGAAGTAAATAATTGCATTACATGCTCCTTTTAACGTCATAGCTTTAAACAGACATGACAATGATGCAACGCAAAAGGAAGGAAACAAGTGAATTCCTCCAAGGAAGACAATGTGGATGCAGCCATTCCGATAATGGGAGAACAATTCATTAGACTGAACCAGTTCTTCCCTTAATGAATGGTCCCTATTGTGGCAATATAGGGCCAACAGATAATAAGTGCTTTGAAGAATTGATTGAGGAGATTATTAGATTTGAAGAGTGCTTCAGATCTCTCTTTACTACCGTTACTTTCCAGACAGAATAACGATCTGTACTGGTGACTGATCAACTGGTCTCTTTACTACCGTTACTTTCCAGACAGAATAACGATCTGTACTGGTAACTGATCAACTGGTCTCTTTAACGGATACTTCGGGATTTTAACAATGAGGCCCTTTATCTACTTCCCTGGAGTCGGATGAACTTGTGGATACCATTTGTATGTCTTGGAGTCCAGTATGTCCAGTAAGTTAGAGGTAGTTTTGTGAACCAATGCTAACTAGCGTTAGCACAATGCCTAGCTTGCTAGCAGATACCCATAGACTTCCAGTCATTGCGCTAATGCTAGTTAGCACTGGCTCATGAAACTAGCTCTAACTTATTTCATACTGGAGAAGTAGATAAAGGTGCCTCATTGCCAAATTCCCGAAGTATCCCTTTAAGGCATAATTTAATACAAAGGAATTTTCTGGATAAAAGCATCTGCTATGACAATGTAATGTATTCTGTGACCGTCATGCGCTGACTCTCAACCGTCTGAGAAACACAAGTAGCTGTTTCCCTTGTTACATGGATGAACAGATCCGACCTTCTGTTTTCTTTTTCAGCTGACATCTTCAGTTCATATTTGAAGTTTTCTCGATAATAGCACTGAGCATTTGTCAGAACCCTGCATTTTTAGCTTGTTTTCAGTAGTGGTTGTACAGTGTGTAGAAACTTGCCCCAGTCAAGAAAAATCCTATAGGATTTTGTGTCACCTCTATCGGAATCCTATTGGACTCATTTTTGTCCTATTGGAAGTCAAAAGTAATCCTATTGGATCCTATAGGATCAAAGATATTGACATTTATTTTATTTAATATACAGCGCATTTGGAAAGTTTTCAGACCACTTGACATTTTCCACATTTTGTTACGCTACAGCCTTATTCTAAAGTGGATTAAATACAACATTTTCCTCATCCATCTATAAACAATACCCCATAATGAAAAAGCGAAAACAAATGTATATAAAAAAAAAAACAGAAATACTTTAAATACATAAGTGTTCAGACCCATTGCTATGAGACTCAAAATTGAGCTCAGGTGCTCCCTGTTTCCATTGATCGTCCTTGAGATGTTTCTACAACTTGATTGGAGTCCATCTGTGGTAAATTCAATTGATTGGAAATGATTTGGAAAGGCACACACCTGTTTATATAAGGTCCCATAGTTGACAGTGCATGTCAGAGCAAAAACCAAGCTGTGAGGTAGAGGGAATTGACCGTAGAGCTCCGAGACAGGATTGTGTTGAGGCACAGATCTTGGGAAGGGTACCAAAACATTTCTGTAGCATTGAAGGTTCCCAAGAGCACAGTGGCCTCCATCATTCTTAAATGTAAGAAGTTTGGAATCTCCAAGACTCTTCCTAGAGCTGGCCAACCTGAGCAATTGGGGGAGAAGGGCCTTGGTCAGGGAGGTGACTAAGAACCCGATGTTGTCTCTGACAGATCTACAGCGTTCCTCTGTGGAGATGGGAGAATGTTCTAGAAGGACAACCATTTCTGCAGCACTCTACCAATCAGGCCTTTATGGTAGAGTGGCCAGACGGAAGTCACTCCTCAGTAAAAGGCACAT
Organism: Oncorhynchus masou masou; assembly: GCF_036934945.1. Taxonomy (NCBI): domain Eukaryota; kingdom Metazoa; phylum Chordata; class Actinopteri; order Salmoniformes; family Salmonidae; genus Oncorhynchus; species Oncorhynchus masou. The sequence goes on along the minus strand of NW_027011000.1, from coordinate 23,642 downwards.
GACACTGGGAGTTTGCCAAAAGGCCCCGAAAGACTCTCACACCATGAGAAACAAGATTCTCTTGGCTGATGAATCCAAGATTGAAGTCTTTGGCCTGATTGCCAAGCGTCACGTCTGGAGAAAACCTGGCACCATCCCCACAGTGAAGCATGATGGTGGCAGCATCATTCTGTGGGATGCTTTTCAGCGGCAGGTACTGGGAGACTAGTCAACATCAAGGGAAAGATGAATGGAGCAAAGTACAGAGAGATTCTTGATGAAAACCTGCTCCAGAGTGCTCAGGACCTCAGACTGGGGGCGAGGTCCCAGTACACAGCTAAGACAACGCAGGAGTGGCTTCGGGACAAGTCTCTGAATGTCCTTGAGTGGCCCAGCAGAGCCCGGAGAGACCTGTCCGATGAGACCTGAAAATAGCTGTGCAGCGACGCTCCCCATCCCCATCCAACCTGACAGAGCTTGAGAGGATCTGCAGAGAATAATGGGAGAAACTCCAAAAAATACAGGTGTGCCAAACTTGTAGCGTTATACCCAAGATGACTTGAGGCTGTAATCGCTGCCAAACTTACTTAAACAAAGTACTAAGTAAAGGGTCTGAAACCTTATGTAAATGTCATATTTCAATCTTATTTCAAAGTCCACCTTCATAGGTAATTGGCTAAGAGGTTTGGAGGATGGGTGCTCCATATGTTAAGTAGCCAAGTTAACTACACTCTTAGAAAAAAGGAAAACACTTTTTGGTTCCATGTAGAATCCTCGGTGGATTCTATCCTATATGATTCTATCCTATATGGTCCTATCCTACATGATTCTATCCTATATGATTCTATCCTATATGGTCCTATCCTATATGGTCCTATCCTATATGATGCTATCCTATATGGTCCTATCCTATATGATGCTATCCGATATGATTCTATGCTATATGGTCCTATCCTGTATGATGCTATCCTATATGATGCTATCCTATATGATTCTATGCTATATGGTCCTATCCTATATGATGCTATCCTATATGATGCTATCCTATATGATGCTATCCTATATGGTCCTATCCTATATGGTCCTATCCTATATGATGCTATCCTATATGATGCTATCCTATATGGTCCTATCCTATATGGTCCTATCCTATATGGTCCTATCCTATATGGTCCTATCCTATATGATGCTATCCTATATGATGCTATCCTATATGATGCTATCCTATATGATGCTATCCTATATGGTCCTATCCTATATGATTCTATCCTATATGATGCTATCCTATATGGTCCTATCCTATATGATGCTATCCTATATGATTCTATCCTATATGGTCCTATCCTATATGATGCTATCCTATATGATGCTATCCTATATGGTCCTATCCTATATGATGCTATCCTATATGATTCTATCCTATATGATTCTATCCTATATGGTCCTATCCTATATGGTCCTATCCTATATGGTCCTATCCTATATGGTCCTATCCTATATGATGCTATCCTATATGGTGCTATCCTATATGATGCTATCCTATATGATGCTATCCTATATGATGCTATCCTATATGATTCTATCCTATATGATCCTATCCTATATGATGCTATCCTATATGATGCTATCCTATATGATGCTATCCTATATGATGCTATCCTATATGATTCTATCCTATATGGTCCTATCCTATATGATTCTATCCTATATGGTCCTATCCTATATGGTCCTATCCTATATGGTCCTATCCTATATGATGCTATCCTATATGGTGCTATCCTATATGATGCTATCCTATATGATTCTATCCTATATGGTCCTATCCTATATGATGCTATCCTATATGATGCTATCCTATATGATGCTATCCTATATGATGCTATCCTATATGATGCTATCCTATATGATTCTATCCTATATGGTCCTATCCTATATGATTCTATCCTATATGATTCTATCCTATATGATTCTATCCTATATGATGCTATCCTATATGATGCTATCCTATATGATTCTATCCTATATGGTCCTATCCTATATGATTCTATCCTATATGAATACTATCCTATATGATTCTATCCTATATGGTCCTATCCTATATGATTCTATCCTATAGAATACAATCCTATATGATTCTATCCTATATGGTCCTATCCTATATGATTCTATCCTATATTGTCCTATCCTATATGATTCTATCCTATATGGTCCTATATGGTCCCAGTCAAAACTGTTCGGCTGCTCTGACCCTCTAATGGTGGAACAAACTCCCTCACGACGCCAGGACAGGCGGAGTCAATCACCACCTTCCGGAGACACCTGTAAACCCCACCTCTTCAAGGAATACCTAGGATAGGATAAGTAATCCTTCTCACCCCCCCTTAATGATTTAGATGCACTATTGTAAAGTGGCTGTTCCACTGGATGTCAGAAGGTGAATTCACCAATTTGTAAGTCGCTCTGGATAAGAGCGTCTGCTAAATGACTTAAATGTTAAATGTAATGATTCTATCCTATATGGTCCTATCCTATATGATTCTATCCTATATGGTCCTATCCTATATGATTCTATCCTATATGGTCCTATCCTATATGGTCCTATCCTATATGATTCTATCCTATATGGTCCTATCCTATATGATTCTATCCTATAGAATACAATCCTAAAGGATAGGCTCCAAAATCTGATCGGATTCTAATTAGATTTTGATTTGATCCTATAGGGTTTTTAACTAGGATGACATGACACTTTTGTTGTTCTGAGGAGTTATTCAAATTATAGCATTATCACCAAATATAATACAATAACACTGCAGTAGCCTACATTGAAAAAGAGGTGAGTTTTCAACCCTTGCTCCTCACCTACCGATATATTTCTTGTCCAAAAGCGGCCCCATGTGTTTGTAATAAATACTCACACTCATCCCCCTTCCCCCTCCCTGCAGTGATGCTCGCTGTCTCCTTTTTCGAGTCCCTTGCCTCTGCTTTTAAAAAAAAAAACTTGCCGTTTTCGCAGGTCAGGTCATGTGATCAGCGAAAAACTCAGGACCCTACTTGTAATCCATCTTTACACCAGCGATGGCTGGAGACGTACCAGAACCTGCTATATTCACATAATCAAATGATTTGAAAACATCACAACACTTTTTCTGTTTCTATTGAACCTCAATGCAATTAACTCAGCACCTTTGAAACATACTGATGATTTTTTAAATTATTCAGTCTCTGCAGAATACACTAATAATACATACACACACTAGAAAGAGCATTTACAATATTCGGTATAATTTAAACCAATGGCTTCAGAGTGCACTGTACTCTTAACTCTACGCAGAGATTTTATTTGTTCAGGGAGGGGTATAAAAAAGAAAAGAGAGTGAATGGAATTAAAGCATAACAAAGCAAAGTTGGGACCAGCTCACTCCAATACATCACCGACAGGTATACCAGAATCACCGACAGGTATACCAGAATCACCGACAGGTATACCAGAATCACCGACAGGTATACCAGAATCACCGACAGGTATACCAGAATCACCGACAGGTATACCAGAATCACCGACAGGTATACCAGAATCACCGACAGGTATACCGAGAATCACCGACAGGTATACCGAGATCACCGACAGGTATACCAGAATCACCGACAGGTATACCAGAATCACCGACAGGTATACCAGAATCACCGACAGGCATACCAGAATTCACCACAGTGCTACCAGAATCACCGACAGGTGGCAATTAGAACACCTATGTGTATACCAGAATCACCGACAGGTATACCAGAATCACCGTACAGGGAAGGCTAGGAGGATTAGATCTTGTTGTTATCATTGGGCTGTTTCTATGTTCTTTAATTTCCATGTCCTATTGCATATTTTTATGTGTTGACAGAAGAACATAAAACTTTGTACTGCTAAGCAATAATTTCATAGAGCCGAAGCAACCAAAGAAAGAATTTATTGATTTATCAAACTAATACTGATGTAGCTGTATAGCCGCGAAGTAGGGGTGCAGAGGTTGCTACAGCACCCCCTGAAAAATCAAACAAATCTAAATTTATATTTTTCACAAAAGTAGCAAGACTGGCCCTTTAAGAGTCCTGTATTTGTAGACCGATACAACTGTCTGCAGTGCAGGCAAAACTATTTTTCCAGTCGTCCCCCCCCCCAGACTAAAATAATTGCAGCACCTCCACCTCCAAACTACTACCCTGTGTAGTTGGTGTGTGTGCTTACATGATGACTAGGCGGGCACGTGCCGTGCGCCATAGCACACCTGTTGATTCTGTCCGTCCACACCAGACGCGACTCCAGGACACGCAGGTGGAAATGTCCAAACAAGCTCTGAACCAGGTTGAAACACATGCAACATTCATGAACACAAAAATTAATATTGATGTAATTGGTGTGTGTAGAGTCATAAAAGGTGCCCCCTCTCACCCCCTCAGCCCTCTATCTTGAGGAACCTGTCAGGGATCAACCAATTAATCATAGTTAAATAACTAATTTGGCCCATGTCAACACCTGCTTTCCATGACTGTATTCTAGTAGGATGTCTTCCAATTCAGACCAACGATCCATCACTCAGTCAGCAGCTTTTCCAAATCACCTCACTGACTTCTGGGAGTCCAGTGGTTAACTACAGCTAGACATATTGCTTTGGCAGGCTGGGCACCTGTTTTGGCACCAAAGGCACCATATGTCTTTGGGTGGTGACACCCTGTCCCAATGGGAAACGACTGACTGAATATGATAGGATTTACTGGACTGGAGGAGGATCCTTCTCCAGTTCCCAGTAATGACAAACGGCACATGGCAGAATATTTGATGTAAAACATTTGAGCAATGGACTGACAAAGGCCACAAAGTGTCCAGTAAGAAGTTAAAATCCAGAATTTTTTTTGATTTCAGTTAATTATAACATCCTGTCATAAAGAGCACATGTTCAACTTCATAAAAAAAAAATAAGTTTCCAATCTCAATGGGTTATAATTAAACAGAAAATTAAAGGGGCACTGGGATATATTTTTAGACCAGAGGAAAGAGTGCCTCCTACTGGCCCTCCAACATCCCCTTTCCAGCAGCATTCGATCTCCCATCCAGAACCAATCCTGCTTAGCTTCTTGAGGCAAGCCAGCAGTGGGATGCAGGCTGGTATGCTGGGTGGTATGCAGGGTCGTATGCTGGGTGGTATGCAGGGTGGCATGCTGGGTGAAATGCAGGGTGGTATGCTGGGTGGTATGCTGGGTGGTATGCTGGGTGGTATGCAGGGTGGTATGCTGGGTGGTATGCTGGGTGGTATGCTGGGTGGTATGGGTGGTATGCAGGGTGGTATGCAGGGTGGTATGCCTGGGTGGTATGTTGGGTGGGAGGGTGGTATGCTGGGTGGTATGCTGGGTGGTATGCTGGGTGGTATGCAGGGTGGCATGCTGCTGCCTACAACAAAACCAGAGCTTTACAATGAGGTAGAACGTGGCTGAAGTGGGTTAAAATGTTCCTAAAAGTCACAGAGGCAAGGAGGGACATGTGTTTTAGCAAGCTCTTTATTCATATTTAACATGTATTTAATTCTCCATGTGGTACCACTGACACTTCCATTTAATATAACAGGCTTTTATAATGCAGTGTTGGTGTACAATTTCACTTAAGGTTTACTGCAGTGGGGTAAATTAACTTCACAGAGTGCTTCTTGGGAGTCTTAAACAAATGTACTTTGAAACAAAAGTATACACCTCACACACATGGTTATGAGTTTAACAAAAAAGAAGAGACCTGTACCATGTCAGATATAGAGAAGACATGTAATACATTGAGTTGGCATCCCAATATTACACTTTATTTACATCACAGAAAACTGAAATATAACAAAACTGTTTGACATAGAAACACCAAATTTTGGGCATTTATTTGTAAAAAAGAATTGAATTATGAAATCATTAATTGTGAATAACGTTACACCCATGAGGCCACTAGAAGGCGATTTGGTCATTTGACTGCAGTAAAGGACTACAATATGGAAATGATGCAAAAGGCAGGCATTTCCTGGAACAACCCTTCTCACAATTACTTGGTACTGCAGTTCTCTGAATCATTTGTTTGGGAAGGACTGGGTGGAATTAAATTTAGCTCAAGATTTAATTTGGTAATTGAATAGTGTTCCAACTAAAAAATGTCTTGTGGCAGGTCACCAAGTGAATGCTCCTGGATAAGGTATCATACCGCATCAACTCAGGAAACAAAACCATAGGACTGATATCTGATAGGTACTTCCAAATTGATGAAAGGGGATACTTCCAATCCGTCAACAACAAAAACATTACTGGGCGAAGTTTAGACTAGTAACATACTATACATGATTGCTCTGATTCAGAGATTTAGAACCGTTCCTTTCTTTGTTTTAAACGTTTGACTCGTGATCAATGCAACGTCTCGGGACTGTCCGGATATGTGATAGTGTGCACTAAATTGGAGCATGCTACTATTAGGAGCAGATAAAGTTTATGTAATTAAAATGGAACTGAAAAACTGCACTTAAACAGAGCTTGCCTACATACAGTCAACAGTTTGTAACTATAAGAGTGTTTCATTCTGTCATGAGATAGGTGAGGATCATTAGTGTGGCCCTATATGACAGCCTGGACTTTGACTACAATATCCACTATGAGCTACACATCAAAACAGACCAGAATATTCTGTAACTCCATACCTACCCTCAGACCTGTCATCACTCCACTTATATGTACAGAGAGATGGAGAATGGGGATTAATATGAAGGAGAATAAAATGGTGTGAAATACCTCCTTGAGTAAAACATCAACCACTCTCCCCCCTTTCCCTCATCTCAGACTCCTCTTCTCTATCTTAGAATACCACCATTGCAAGGGATTTCTGAGGTCAATGTGTCTACCCTGGTCCTATTCCTGTTCTGTGGTCTATGGGTCTACCCCAGTCATATTCCTGTTCTGTGGTCTATGGGTCTACCCCAGTCTTATTCCTGTTCTGTGGTCTATGGGTCTACCCCAGTCTTATTCCTGTTCTGTGGTCTATGGGTCTACCCCAGTCCTATTCCTGTTCTGAGGTCTATGGGTCCACCCCAGTCATATTCCTGTTCTGAGGTCAATGTGTCTACCCTGGTCCTATTCCTGTTCTGTGGTCTATGGGTCTACCCCAGTCATATTCCTGTTCTGAGGTCTATGGGTCTACCCCAGTCTTATTCCTGTTCTGAGGTCTATGGGTCTACCCCAGTCATATTCCTGTTCTGTGGTCTATGGGTCTACCCAGTCTTATTCCTGTTCTGTGGTCTATGGGTCTACCCCAGTCATATTCCTGTTCTGTGGTCTATGGGTCTACCCCAGTCATATTCCTGTTCTGAGGTCTATGGGTCTACCCCAGTCTTATTCCTGTTCTGAGGTCTATGGGTCTACCCTGGTCCTATTCCTGTTCTGAGGTCTATGTGTCTACCCTGGTCCTATTCCTGTTCTGAGGTCTATGGGTCTACCCTGGTCCTATTCCTGTTCTGAGGTCTATGGGTCTACCCTGGTCCTATTCCTGTTCTGAGGTCTATGGGTCTACACCAGTCTTATTCCTGTTCTGAGGTCAATGTGTCTACCCTGGTCCTATTCCTGTTCTGTGGTCTATGGGTCTACCCTGGTCCTATTCCTGTTCTGAGGTCTATGGGTCTACCCCAGTCTTATTCCTGTTCTGAGGTCTATGGGTCTACCCCTGTCTTATTCCTGTTCTGAGGTCAATGTGTCTACCCCGGTCCTATTCCTGTTCTGTGGTCTATGGGTCTACCCTGGTCCTATTCCTGTTCTGTGGTCTATGGGTCTACCCCTGTCTTATTCCTGTTCTGAGGTCTATGGGTCTACCCCAGTCTTATTCCTGTTCTGAGGTCTATGGGTCTACCCCAGTCTTGTTCCTGTTCTGAGGTCTACCCCTGTCTTATTCTTGTTCTGAGGTCTATGGGTCTACCCCAGTCTTACTCTTGTTCTGAGGTCTATGGGTCTACCCCAGTCTTATTCCTGTTCTGACGTCTATGGGTCTACCCCAGTCTTATTCTTGTTCTGAGGTCTATGGGTCTACCCCAGTCTTATTCCTGTTCTGAGGTCTATGGGTCTACCCCAGTCTTACTCTTGTTCTGAGGTCTATGGGTCTACCCCAGTCTTATTCCTGTTCTGAGCGTCTATGGGTCTACCCCAGTCTTATTCTTGTTCTGAGGTCTATGGGTCTACCCCAGTCTTATTCCTGTTCTGAGGTCTATGGTCCTACCCCAGTCTTATTCTTGTTCTGAGGTCTATGGGTCTACCCCAGTCTTATTCCTGTTCTCAGGTCTATGGTCCTACCCCAGTCTTATTCCTGTTCTGAGGTCTATGGGTCTACCCCAGTCTTATTCTTGTTCTGTCTATTGGTCTACCCCAGTCTTATTCCTGTTCTGAGGTCTATTGGTCTACCCCAGTCTTATTCCTGTTCTCAGGTCTATTGGTCTACCCCAGTCTTATTCCTGTTCTCAGGTCTATGGGTCTACCCCAGTCTTATTCCTGTTCTCAGGTCTATTGGTCTACCCCAGTCTTATTCCTGTTCTGACGTCTATGGGTCTACCCCAGTCTTTCTCCTGTTCTGAGGTCTATGGGTCTACCCCAGTCTTATTCCTGTTCTCAGGTCTATTGGTCTACCCCAGTCTTATTCCTGTTCTGACGTCTATGGGTCTAGCCCAGTCTTATTCTTGTTCTGAGGTCTATGGGTCTAGCCCAGTCTTATTCTTGTTCTGAGGTCTATGGCATCGTTCCTGGGGGTCTACCCGGTCTTATTCCTGTTCTGAGGTCTATGGTTCTACCCCAGTCTTATTCCTGTTCTGAGGTCTATGGTTCTACCCCAGTCTTATTCCTGTTCTGAGGTCTATGGTTCTACCCCAGTCTTATTCCTGTTCTGAGGTCTATGGGTCTACCCCAGTCTTATTCCTGTTCTGAGGTCTATGGGTCTACCCCAGTCTTATTCCTGTTCTGAGGTCTATGGTTCTACCCCAGTCTTATTCCTGTTCTGAGGTCTATGGTTCTACCCCAGTCTTATTCCTGTTCTGAGGTCTGATTGGTCTACCCCAGTCTTATTCCTGTTCTGAGGTCTATGGTTCTACCCCAGTCTTATTCCTGTTCTGGAGGTCTACTGGTTCTACCCCAGTCTTATTCCTGTTCTGAGGTCTATGGTTCTACCCTAGTCTTATTCCAGTTCTGAGGTCTATGGTTCTACCCCAGTCTTATTCCTGTTCTGAGGTCTATTGGTCTACCCCAGTCTTATTCCTGTTCTGAGGTCTATGGGTCTAGCCCAGTCTTATTCATGTTCTCAGGTCTATGGGTCTAGCCCAGTCTTATTCTTGTTCTGTCTATAGGTCTACCCCAGTCTTATTCTTGGTCTGAGGGTCTATGGGTCGACCCCAGTCTTATTCCTGTTCTCAGGTCTACCCCTGTCTTATTCCTGTTCTGTGGTCTATGGGTCTACCCCAGTCTTATTCTTGTTCTGAGGTCTATGGGTCTACCCCAGTCTTACTCTTGTTCTGAGGTCTATGGGTCTAGCCCAGTCTTTCTCCTGTTCTGAGGTCTATGGGTCTAGCCCAGTCTTATTCTTGTTCTGAGGTCTATGGGTCTAGCCCAGTCTTATTCCTGTTCTGAGGTCTATGGGTCTAGCCCAGTCTTTCTCCTGTTCTGAGGTCTATTGGTCTTCCCCTGTCTTATTCCTGTTCTGAGGTCTATCATTCTACCCCGGTCTTATTCCTGTTCTGAGGTCTATGGGTTACCCCAGTCTTTCTCCTGTTCTGAGGTCTATGGGTCTACCCCAGTCTTATTCTTGTTCTGAGGTCTATGGGTCTACCCCAGTCTTACTCTTGTTCTGAGGTCTATGGGTCTAGCCCAGTCTTTCTCCTGTTCTGAGGTCTATGGGTCTACCCCAGTCTTACTCTTGTTCTGAGGTCTATGGGTCTAGCCCAGTCTTACTCTTGTTCTGAGGTCTATGGGTCTAGCCCAGTCTTTCTCCTGTTCTGAGGTCTATTGGTCTACCCCAGTCTTATTCCTGTTCTCAGGTCTATGGGTCTAGCCCAGTCTTATTCATGTTCTCAGGTCTATGGGTCTAGCCCAGTCTTATTCTTGTTCTGTCTATAGGTCTACCCCAGTCTTATTCTTGGTCTGAGGTCTATGGGTCGACCCCAGTCTTATTCCTGTTCTCAGGTCTACCCCTGTCTTATTCCTGTTCTGTGGTCTATGGGTCTACTCCAGTCTTATTCTTGTTCTGAGGTCTATGGGTCTACCCCAGTCTTACTCTTGTTCTGAGGTCTATGGGTCTAGCCCAGTCTTTCTCCTGTTCTGAGGTCTATGGGTCTGGCCCAGTCTTATTCTTGTTCTGAGGTCTATGGGTCTAGCCCAGTCTTTCTCCTGTTCTGAGGTCTATTGGTCTTCCCCTGTCTTATTCCTGTTGTGAGGGTCTATCATTCTACCCCGGTCTTATTCCTGTTCTGAGGTCTATGGGTCTACCCCAGTCTTTCTCCTGTTCTATCATTCTACCCGGTCTTATTCCTGTTCTGAGGTCTATGGGTCTACCCCAGTCTTATTCCAGTTCTGAGCGTCTATGGGTCGACCCCAGTCTTATTCTTGGTCTGAGGTCTATGGGTCGACCCCAGTCTTATTCCTGTTCTCAGGTCTATTGGTCTTCCCCTGTCTTATTCCTGTTCTGAGGTCTATCATTCTACCCCGGTCTTATTCCTGTTCTGAGGTCTATGGGTCTACCCCAGTCTTATTCCTGTTCTGAGGTCTATTGGTCTACCCCAGTCTTATTCCTGTTCTGAGGTCTATGGGTCTAGCCCAGTCTTATTCATGTTCTCAGGTCTATGGGTTTAGCACAGTCTTATTCTTGTTCTGTCTATTGGTCTACCCCAGTCTTATTCTTGGTCTGAGGTCTATGGGTGGACCCCAGTCTTATTCTTGGTCTGAGGTCTATGGGTCGACCCCAGTCTTATTCCTGTTCTCAGGTCTATTGTTCTTCCCCTGTCTTATTCCTGTTCTGAGGTCTATCATTCTACCCCAGTCTTATTCCTGTTCTGAGGTCTATGGGTCTACCCCAGTCTTATTCTTGTTCTGTCTATGGGTCTACCCCAGTCTTATTCCTGTTCTCAGGTCTATTGGTCTACCCCAGTCTTATTCCTGTTCTGAGGTCTATGGGTCTACCCCAGTCTTATTCCTGTTCTGAGGTCTATTGGTTCTACCCCAGTCTTATTCTTGTTCTGTCTATGGGTCTACCCCAGTCTTATTCCTGTTCTGAGGTCTATGGGTCTAGCCCAGTCTTATTCATGTTCTCAGGTCTATGGGTTTAGCCCAGTCTTATTCTTGTTCTGTCTATTGGTCTACCCCAGTCTTATTCTTGGTCTGAGGTCTATGGGTCGACCCCAGTCTTATTCTTGGTCTGAGGTCTATGGGTCGACCCCAGTCTTATTCCTGTTCTCAGGTCTATTGGTCTTCCCCTGTCTTATTCCTGTTCTGAGGTCTATCATTCTACCCCAGTCTTATTCCTGTTCTGAGGTCTATGGGTCTACCCCAGTCTTATTCTTGTTCTAGTCTATGGGTCTACCCCAGTCTTATTCCTGTTCTCAGGTCTATTGGTCTACCCCAGTCTTATTCCTGTTCTGAGGTCTATGGGTCTACCCCAGTCTTATTCCTGTTCTCAGGTCTATTGGTCTACCCCAGTCTTATTCCTGTTCTGTCTATAGGTCTACCCCAGTCTTATTCCTGTTCTCAGGTCTATTGGTCTACCCCAGTCTTATTCTTGTTCTGTCTATGGGTCTACCCCAGTCTTATTCCTGTTCTCAGGTCTATTGGTCTACCCCAGTCTTATTCTTGTTCTGTCTATGGGTCTACCCCAGTCTTATTCCTGTTCTCAGGTCTATTGGTCTACCCCAGTCTTATTCCTGTTCTGTCTATTGGTCTACCCCAGTCTTATTCCTGTTCTCAGGTCTATTGGTCTACCCCAGTCTTATTCCTGTTCTGTCTATAGGTCTACCCCAGTCTTATTCCTGTTCTCAGGTCTATTGGTCTACCCCAGTCTTATTCCTGTTCTGTCTATGGGTCTACCCCAGTCTTATTCCTGTTCTCAGGTCTCTTGGTCTACCCCAGTCTTATTCCTGTTCTGAGGTCTATGGGTCTAGCCCAGTCTTATTCATGTTCTCAGGTCTATGGGTCTAGCCCAGTCTTATTCTTGTTCTGTCTATAGGTCTACCCCAGTCTTATTCTTGGTCTGAGGTCTATGGGTCGACCCCAGTCTTATTCCTGTTCTCAGGTCTACCCTGTCTTATTCCTGTTCTGTGGTCTATGGGTCTACCCCAGTCTTATTCGTGTTCTGAGGTCTATGGGTCTACCCCAGTCTTACGCTTGTTCTGAGGTCTATGGGTCTAGCCCAGTCTTTCTCCTGTTCTGAGGTCTATGGGTCTAGCCCAGTCTTATTCTTGTTCTGAGGTCTATGGGTCTAGCCCAGTCTTTCTCCTGTTCTGAGGTCTATTGGTCTTCCCCTGTCTTATTCCTGTTCTGAGGTCTATCATTCTACCCCGGTCTTATTCCTGTTCTGAGGTCTATGGGTCTACCCCAGTCTTTCTCCTGTTCTGAGGTCTATCATTCTACCCCGGTCTTATTCCTGTTCTGGAGGTCTATGGGTCTACCCCAGTCTTATTCCTGTTCTGACGTCTATGGGTCGACCCCAGTCTTATTCTTGGTCTGAGGTCTATGGGTCGACCCCAGTCTTATTCCTGTTCTCAGGTCTATTGGTCTTCCCCTGTCTTATTCCTGTTCTCAGGTCTATGGGTTTAGCCCAGTCTTATTCTTGTTCTGTCTATTGGTCTACCCCAGTCTTATTCTTGGTCTGAGGTCTATGGGTCGACCCCAGTCTTATTCTTGGTCTGAGGTCTATGGGTCGACCCCAGTCTTATTCCTGTTCTCAGGTCTATTGGTCTTCCCTGTCTTATTCCTGTTCTGAGGTCTATCATTCTACCCCAGTCTTATTCCTGTTCTGAGGTCTATGGGTCTACCCCAGTCTTATTCTTGTTCTGTCTATGGGTCTACCCCAGTCTTATTCCTGTTCTCAGGTCTATTGGTCTACCCCAGTCTTATTCCTGTTCTGAGGTCTATGGGTCTACCCCAGTCTTATTCCTGTTCTGAGGTCTATTGGTCTACCCCAGTCTTATTCTTGTTCTGTCTATGGGTCTACCCCAGTCTTATTCCTGTTCTGAGGTCTATGGGTCTAGCCCAGTCTTATTCATGTTCTCAGGTCTATGGGTTTAGCCCAGTCTTATTCTTGTTCTGTCTATTGGTCTACCCCAGTCTTATTCTTGGTCTGAGGTCTATGGGTCGACCCCAGTCTTATTCTTGGTCTGAGGTCTATGGGTCGACCCCAGTCTTATTCCTGTTCTCAGGTCTATTGGTCTTCCCCAGTCTTATTCCTGTTCTGAGGTCTATGGGTCTACCCCAGTCTTATTCCTGTTCTGAGGTCTATTGGTCTACCCCAGTCTTATTCTTGTTCTGTCTATGGGTCTACCCCAATCTTATTCCTGTTCTGTGGTCTATGTGTCTACCCCAGTCTTATTCCTGTTCTCAGGTCTATTGGTCTATCCCAGTCTTATTCCTGTTCTGTCTATAGGTCTACCCCAGTCTTATTCCTGTTCTCAGGTCTATTGGTCTACCCCAGTCTTATTCTTGTTCTGTCTATGGGTCTACCCCAGTCTTATTCCTGTTCTCAGGTCTATTGGTCTACCCCAGTCTTATTCTTGTTCTGTCTATGGGTCTACCCCAGTCTTATTCCTGTTCTGTCTATTGGTCTACCCCAGTCTTATTCCTGTTCTCATGTCTATTGGTCTACCCCAGTCTTATTCCTGTTCTGTCTATAGGTCTACCCCAGTCTTATTCCTGTTCTCAGGTCTATTGGTCTACCCCAGTCTTATTCCTGTTCTGTCTATGGGTCTACCCCAGTCTTATTCCTGTTCTCAGGTCTCTTGGTCTACCCCAGTCTTATTCCTGTTCTCAGGTCTCTTGTTCTACCCCAGTCTTATTCCTGTTCTCAGGTCTATTGGTCTACCCCAGTCTTATTCTTGTTCTGTCTATGGGTCTACCCCAGTCTTATTCCTGTTCTCAGGTCTATTGGTCTACCCCAGTCTTATTCCTGTTCTGTCTATAGGTCTACCCCAGTCTTATTCCTGTTCTCAGGTCTATTGGTCTACCCCAGTCTTATTCCTGTTCTGTCTATGGGTCTACCCCAGTCTTATTCCTGTTCTCAGGTCTCTTGGTCTACCCCAGTCTTATTCCTGTTCTGAGGTCTATGGGTCTAGCCCAGTCTTATTCTTGTTCTGAGGTCTATGGGTCTAGTCCAGTCTTATTCTTGTTCTGAGGTCTATGGGTCTACCCCAGTCTTATTCTTGTTCTGAGGTCTATGGGTCTAGTCCAGTCTTATTCTTGTTCTGAGGTCTATGGGTCTACCCCAGTCTTTCTCCTGTTCTGAGGACTATGGGTTTAGCCCAGTCTTTCTCCTGTTCTGAGGTCTATGGTCCTACCCCAGTCTTTATCATATTCTGTCTATGGGTCTACCCCAATCTTATTCCTGTTCTGAGGTCTATGGTTCTACCCCAGTCTTATTCCTGTTCTGTCTATAGGTCTACCCCAGTCTTATTCCTGTTCTCAGGTCTATTGGTCTACCCCAGTCTTATTCCTGTTCTGTCTATGGGTCTACCCCAGTCTTATTCCTGTTCTCAGGTCTCTTGGTCTACCCCAGTCTTATTCCTGTTCTCAGGTCTATGGGTCTACCCCAGTCTTATTCCTGTTCTCAGATCTATGGGTCTACCCCAGTCTTATTCCTGTTCTGAGGTCTATGGTCCTACCCCAGTCTTTATCATGTTCTGTCTATGGTTCTACCCCAGTCTTATTCCTGTTCTATGGTTCTACCCCTGTCCTATTCCTGCTCTGGGGAACTCTTAATAAGATCTCCTTAGAAATGTACTCCAATATGAAACCACAACCCTCCAAATCCCATCCATCAGCAACCCACTCACCCCATTCTGTAACCCCCATCTCCAGGGACGGCCTCAAATAATCACCTCCTGCCTCCATCCCCTCTGTGGGTTATCAGGAGGGATCCCATGGCTGTCCTTGCACAGATGGAAAATACCGGTTCATTTTGAGCTCTAATGCCAGTGAGCTCCTCTGGTTGCAGAGGCTCTACGCCAATACAGTGTGGCTGTGTACACATATGAAGCAACCTAATAGGATCATGTGAATGTCCGTTTCAGTACGTCATTGTAAATAAGAATTTGTTCTTAATTGACTCGCCTGGATAAATAAAATGTAAATAAAAGTATGTAGGAATTTAGAATCTAGAGTGCACTGTAAAAGGCTCTGTTGAAAGTCTAGTCGCTCACACAAACAGTCATTCATGGAAGTTTTTATGTAAAATTGGTCCTCGAGGATGGATAATATTGCATATCTGACTACACCAAGTCCAATATTATCAACTACAGTAATTGAAAAATTTCTGCAAAGAACATTAATAAATCGAGAAGGGACTGACTGGAGTCAATCAATGGAAAAGAAGGGAAGTTGATATACTTCACTGGCTGTGCATGTGTCTGTGTTGATTCTGGCCCACTTACATAATGTTAAGGTGGTTGTCTTTTCTATGTCCAAACCGTATCTGTCCATCACATGACGATATGCCTAGTTAAACAAAATAAAACATGGTAATGTTATTGCAAGAACAGGTCAAATAAGCCAAGAGGAAACAACAGTGGCACCATTACTTTATCACATGGAGGTCAGTCAGAACTTTGAAAGTTTCTTCAAGAATTAATAGTCACAAAATTCAAGCACTATATTTTGATTTTTTTAATACTTTTTGCTACTACATGATTCCATATGTGTTATTTCATAGTTTTGATGTCTTCACTATTATTCTGCAATGTATAAAATAGTATAAAGAAGAACAACCTTTGAATGTGTAGGTGTCCAAAGTTTGACTGCTGCTGTATATGAGAAGCACATGAGACCTGTAATATAATTATCAAGACCAGGCCTTTCTTGAAAAGAATCTGAAAAGCATGAAATCAAAGTGAGTGGACCTCAGTAGGAAAGTTACTTGATTAGGAAAAGCATTGTCAGCCAACTGTATAACTATAAGACAGCCGTTGTTATGTTCCTGGGGCTGATTCGGACTTTCTTGGAAATCATTCATCAACATCTGTGGGAGACTTAAGAAAATTGGAGTCAGAATACTGCCCCTAGTCAGTGAGTGAGTGCTTCCCATCAAAACAAGTAAACAAACAACTAGATCATCGAACAAAGAGACCATCAAATAGACAATCATCTAAATAGGCCACCAATAGGGCATTGAACAAACTAGGCATCACACAAACAAAGACACATGACTTCAGAACATAAATTGTCCCACGCTTGTGGCCACCTTTTCTTCAAAAGTGATAAGGCATTGATAAAAATGTGACGGTGTTTTAGCTCCAAGAAAACAAGACTAATTTAGCTGATGAGAGTTAGGTGGTCGGGTTATTTTTCAGCAAACCTGTCTCGACCTTGAATTAGTTTGGGCCCCTGAAAGAACTGGATTCAGATGCACTTGCTCAGTAAATGTGGCCTTCTGAGGAGGGGAACAATAGTAACATCCTGCTGGGCACAGACGTCAGTTCAGCGTCTCGTTTTGATTTACATTTGGTTTGAGTTTTCAACTATTGTGAATTCAACAAAGAATGTCACCATGTCACTGGATTTAGGTTGAAAGTTGGGTGAAAAAAAAGGTGATATCACAGATTGTTTTGGGTTGAAATGACCCGTTTGTGTTCAAGGGGATAGTCAGCATGTTCAGTCTGAAATGTCTTCTCCTGAACGTGCTCAAATCTATTTTCTTGGAACAAAAAAAAAGTTCTAGCAGCCAAGGATTGACCATACAAGTTCCACAACTACTGTCATGAACACGATGTATTGGAACCCCTGCTTACAACTACTGTCATGAACACGATGTATTGGAACCCCTGCTTACAACTACTGCCATGAACACGATGTATTGGAACCCCTGCTTACAACTACTGTCATGAACACGATGTATTGGAACCCCTGCTTACAACTACTCAACCCTGTTGGACCAGTAACAACCAGGAGGGGAGCAAGAAAAATGACTTCTGAATGTACTGGAAACATGGCTGAAGACTGTCGCGATCCATCATGAAACACCACAACAGACCCTCACGCTGGATCAGTCAGTCATGCACCAAGGCGTGAAGTCCACACAATGTTGTGAAGCGTGGTGTCTGTTTGGTGAGGGGATGGGGATAGGGTAAGGACTTGAGGAAAGGGGAAATGCTATGCTACTGTATGTGACTTTTCCATTTGAGCTTTCCCCGCGACTGACCAATAATCAATGGTGACCTTCATGGTGGTGTTTTTACCTCAATGCAGAGGAAGACTTAGTGTGATCAGCAGCAGCAGACCTCCCGGACCACAGTATCTCATCTGTCATTGATTTTCTGTTGGGTAAGACTCTCAAGCAACAACAATAC
The DNA here is from genome assembly GCF_036934945.1 of Oncorhynchus masou masou. Lineage (NCBI taxonomy): Eukaryota > Metazoa > Chordata > Actinopteri > Salmoniformes > Salmonidae > Oncorhynchus > Oncorhynchus masou. The sequence goes on along the minus strand of NW_027011000.1, from coordinate 6,087 downwards.
AGTGTTTCAGTCTCCAATGACGTGCTGATATCACACCACAAGAACACAAAGAAACATTATAATAATGAGGGGTGGTCTGGAGGCCAAAACTGTCCCCCCAGACTATCGCCCACACCCTCCAGTGAAATAGCAGGGGAGTTGAGAGGGGTAGCCGTTCGATGACAGGCACAACAAATGGCACCCTCACCCCCTGTCCAGTTCCCTGCCCCCTCTCTCTCATCCACCCTCCTCCTCTTTTCTAATCACTGCCATAGCTTTGGGGATCCATATCCTCCGCGTTGGACCCCCGTTCCCCACGTGTCACCGCACCAGCTGTCCTCGCCCTCCAGCAGACAGAATAGTTAGATAAACGCAGGCCTAAGCGAAGGGGCCTGGTTACCCTCTGGACCAGACAGATGGGTCAGATGGGACGGGCAGTGCTGTAGTCCTGCTGGCCCAGACAGAGGGTTGGGACAGGGAAAGACAGATGGACTGGGGCAAGGGTGAGAGAGAAGGACTGGGGCAGGAGAAAGGGAGAGAGAGGAGGACTGGAGAAGAGAGAGGGAAGACTGGGGCAGGGGAAAGGAGAGAGAGGGAGGACTGGGGGAGAGAGGACTGGGGGAGAGGGAAGGACTGGGGCAGGAGAAAGGGAAGAGAGAGAGGAGGACTGGAGGAGAGAGAGGAGGAGGAGGACTGGGGAAAGGGAAAAGGAGGAGGACTGGGGGAGAGAGGGAAGGACTGGGGCAGGGGAAAGAGAGGAGGACTGGGGCAGGGGAAAGAGAGGAGGACTGGGGCAGGGGAAAGGGGAGAGAGAGGAGGACTCCGGGGATGGGAGAGAGAGAGGAGGACTGGGGCAGGGGGAAAGGGAGAGAGAGGGAGGACTGGGATGAGAGAGAGGAGGACTGGGGGCAGGGGAAAGGGGAGAGAGAGGAGGACTGGATGAGAGAAGGGGAGGACTGGGGGGAAAGGGGGGAGAGAGGGAGGACTAGGGGGAAAAGGGGAGAGAGAGGAGGACTAGGGGGAAAGGGGAGAGGAGGAGGACTGGGGCAGGGGAAAGGGGACAGAGAGGAGGACTGGGGGAAAGGGAGAGAGAGGAGGACTGGGGCAGGGGAAAGGGGAGAGAGAGGAGGACTGGGGGAAAGGAGAGAGAGAGGAGGACTGGGGAAAAGGAGAGAGAGGAGGACTGGGGGAAAGGGGAGAGAGAGGAGGGACTGGTGGAAAGGGAAAGGGAGGAGAGGGAGGACTAAGGGGGAAAGGGAAAGGGGAGAGAGAGGACTCACTGGGGGAAAGGAAAAAGGGAGAGAGAGGACGACTAGGGGCAGGGAAAGGGGAGAGAGAGACGACTGGGGCAGGGGAAGGGAGAGAGAGGGCAACTGGTGGAAAGGGAAAGGGGAGAGAGAGAGGACTGAGTGGAAAGGGAAAGGGAGAGAGAGGAGGACTGGGGGAAAGGGAAGAGAGAGGAGGACTGGTGGAAAGGGAAAGGGGAGAGAGAGGAGGACTGTGGAAAGGGAAAGGAGAGAGAGGACGACTGGGGAAAGGGAAAGGGAGAGAGAGGACGACTGGGGCAGGGGAAAGGGGAGAGAGAGGACGACTGGGGCAGGGGAAAGGGGGAGAGAGAGGAGGACTGGTGGAAAGGGAAGGGGAGAGAGAGGGAGGACTGGGGAAGGGGAGAGAGGAAGGACTGGGGAAGGGGAGAGGAGGACTGGGGAAGGGGAGAGAGAGGGAGGACTGGGGAAGGGGGAGAGAGAGGAGGACTGGGGGAAGGGAGAGAGAGGAGGACTGGGGAAGGGGAGAAAAGAGGAGGACTGGTGGAAAGGGAAAGAAGAGAGAGGAGGACTGGGGAAAAGGGAAAGGAGAGAGAGAGGACGACTGGGGGAAAAGGGAAAGGGAGAGAGAGGAGGACTGGGGGAAGGGGAGAGAGGAGGACTGGGGAAGGGGAGAGAGGGAGGGACTGGGGAAGGGGAGAGAGAGGAGGACTGGGGAAGGGAAGGGAGAGGAGGACTGGGGAAGGGGAGAGAGGAGGGACTGGGGAAGGGAGAGAGAGGGAGGACTGGGGAAGGGGAGAGAGAGGACGACTGGGGCAGGGGAAAGGGGAGAGAGAGGAGGACTGGTGGAAAGGGAAGAGAGAGGACAGGGGCAGGGGAAAGAGAGAGAGGAGGACTGGGGGAAAGGGAAGAGAGGGAGGACTGGGGCAGGGGAAAGAAAGAGAGGACTGGGGGCAGGGGAAAGGGGAGAGAGAGGAGAACTGGGGGAAAGGGAGAGAGAGGAGGACTGGGGCAGGGGAAAGAGAGAGAGGAGAGGACTGGGAGAAAGGGGAGAGAGTGAGGACTGGGGGCAGAGGGGAAAGAGAGAGAGGAGGCCTGGGGGAAAGGGAAGAGAGAGGAGAACTGGGGGAAAGGGGAGAGAGAGGAGGACTGGGGGAAAGGGAGAGAGAGAGGAGGACTGGATGAGAGAGGGAGGACTGGGGCAGGGGGAAAGGGAGAGAGAGGAGGACTGGGGAATGGGGGAGAGGAGGAGTGGATGAGAGAGGAAATGAAGGGAGAAAGGAAAGAAGAAAAATGAGAGGGAGAGGCGATACAGGGGGATAGACAGAGGAGAGAGAGAGAGATGTCCTAATACACGAGGAGCACTTTCTTGAGTCTGACAAAGGGGAACAAACCTACAGTAATTAGCAGCCCTGTGGTTTCCAAATAAAGCACCAAACCAACGATAGAAGGCTAGAGGAACCATTCCATAACCTGTCCAGTGATTTAAGGCAGGGAAACAACACTGGGTTCATGACCAGGGACTTTGCTGCCTCATAGACTTACATCACTTTCCTGCATCGTCCACAACAACAGGATTAACTAGAAAATAGATATGGAGATGTGTGTATATGATATATGAGTATCTCTTGGGTATACCCATTTCAACCTTGAAAGCAGTTTATTTACAGCATACATACATACATTCAATGACGAGGATATCATTCAAATCTGGTGTAAGAGAATTTCTATTAGGGACATTTAGAGTTCCATAATACATGCATTAATTGTCACATTAGTTTTGTGTTGTATTTGTAAGATGATTAGGAGTTCTACTTGGAAACAAGGTGATTCAATTGTTTATATATGGCACACATTCTTACAGATAAAACTAAATCAAGTTACATTCAATGAAGGCAGTCATATGAGGTTCCCATATTGACTGCTTCCATCGTGACAAGAAACAAACTCAACATTCAACCATTTCAATGATTTTACAGAGTGACAGTTAATATAAGGAAATCAGTCAATTGAAAGGCCCTAATCTTTACATCTCACATGACTGGGAATACAGATAATGCATCTGTTAGTCACAGATTCCTTAAAAAAATATAGGGGCATGGATCAGAAAACTAGTCTGTATCTGGTGTGACGACCATTTGCCTCATTCAGGGCGATCTCTCCTTCAGCGTGATCTCTTCTTCGCATAGAGTTGATCAGGCTGTTGATTGTGGCCTGTGGAATGTTGTCCCACTCCTCTTCAATGGTAGTGTGAAGTTTCTGGATATTTGGTGGGAACACACTGTCGTACACGTCATTCCAGAGCATCCCAAACATGCTCAACGGGTGACATGTCTGGTGAGTATGCAGGCCATGGAAGAACTGGGAGACATGGGGCAGTGATTTATCATGTTGAAACATGAGGTGATGGCGGTGGATGAATGGCACAACAGTCAGCATGCCAATTGCACACTCCCTCAAAACGTGTGTTAAAAAACTGCACATTTTACAGTGTAATGATCATGCTGTTCAAACAACTTATTGATATGCCACACCCTTCAGGTGGATGGATAACCTTGGCAAATGAGAAATGCTCACTGACAGGGATGTAAACACATTTTTTAACAAAATTGGATAGAAATAAGCTTTTTGTGCACATGGAAAACTTCCGGGATCTTTTATTTTAGAAACATGGTACAAACACTTTATATTTTGCGTTTATATTTTTGTTCAGTATAATATCAAATCTAATATAACTAGCTTGATGTAGATTTAATTTAATCCCAGTGTTTTTAAGAGACACATTTGTACAGAGAGAACAACCGCTATGGCATGAAGCGAGAGGTGGATAACATGCTCAGTATGCATTGACACCAGAGGAGGCTGGTGGGAGGAGATGTGTGTATATGATATCTGAATATCCTCTTGGGTATACCCATTTCAGTATGGATGTCCTCTCTGTTGTGGTCAACCCTGGAGAGGAGATGTGGAACATGTAGAAAACAGTAGAAATAAAGAAAAACCCTTGAATGAGGAGAGTGTGTCCAACGCTTTGACTGGTACTGTACGTATGTTAACGCTTGGCTAGAACAAAAGCCTGCATCCATAACAGCTCACTCAATGTTCTCCAAAATGACTCCCTCAATTTCCGTTACCTCTGATTGCTCATTTGTGTCCCACCTCCTTGTGACCTTGTGTCAGGGCCGGTCCATCAAAGCAATTTCTATCAAGGGATCCATGTCAGTGTGCTGGAGCTCTGGCCGGTGCAAAGGTTGAAAAGGTTCCCCTTTCAGGGGATCAGCTGGGCTCTGGTGTAACCCAGGGATGGGCCTGTTTGGGGGGGAAATGATTAACGGTGGTCTGGTGATGACGGAGGCTGGGCGCCCTGACCTTTCCGTCCTGGCTGTATTTGCGGCATCGGTAAGCACCGGGCTTTAACAGCACCATGGATCCTGGTAGTGCCCAGACAGCTGCAGCGTTATCCCCGGCTGGGCTTATCGACTGGGCAGGGATGGGAAGGGGGGGTTGAGGGGGTGTAGAGTAGCATGGGGAAAGGGGATGGTGTGGGGAGGGAATTAAGGGCTGGAATGAGGACGCATTGAGCTGGGCGAAGAGATGGGGTGGGGACGGGGAATTGAGGGGGTTGGGAAGGGGTCAAGGGCTGGGGCCGGGAATGGGGCTGGAGCCAAGCGCTGGGGCTGGGAGTGACAGCGATATGAATTGTGTCAATATAATGTCAACATAAGCATCCTGGCATTGGCAGCAATGAAACATGACAGAACATCTATTAGTGAGTGTGGTAGTCGGGTTGACTTTAATTACACACAGTGATTATCAGCATTATAGTCTAATTCACAGCTGAACCTCAGCACACACACACACACACGTAACCTCTACGATACGCTCCCACAGCACACACACACCAAGTTACCTCTCCGATACGCTCCATCACACACACACACACCACGTTACCTCTCCGATGCGCTCCATCACACACACACACCACGTTACCTCTCCGATACACTCCATCACACACACACACACGTTACCTCTCCGATACGCTCCATCACACACACACACAACGTTACCTCTCTGATACGCTCCATCACACACACACCACGTTACCTCTCCGATACGGCTCCATCACACACACACACCACGTTAACTCTCCGATACGCTCCATCACACTCACACCACGTTACCTCTCCGATACGCTCCATCACACACACACACACACACACCACGTTACCTCTCCGATACACTCCCAGCACACACACACCAAGTTACCTCTCCGATACGCTCCATCACACACACACACCACGTTACCTCTCCGATACGCTCCATCACACACACACACCACGTTACCTCTCCGATACACTCCCAGCACACACACACCACGTTACCTCTCCGATACGCTCCATCACACACACACACCACGTAACCTCTCCGATACGCTCCCACAGCACACACACACACCACGTTACCTCTCCGATACGCTCCATCACACACACACCACGTTACCTCTCGATCGCTCCATCACACACACACCACGTTACCTCTCCGATACGCTCCATCACACACACACACCACGTTACCTCTCCGATACGCTCCATCACACACACACACCACGTTACCTCTCCGATACGCTCCATCACACACACACACCACGTTACCTCTCCGATACGCTCCATCACACACACACACACACCACGTTACCTCTCCGATACGCTCCATCACACACACACCACGTTACCTCTCCGATACGCTCCATCACACACACACACCACGTTACCTCTCCGATACGCTCCATCACACACACACACCCACGTTACCTCTCCGATACGCTCCCATCACACACACACAC
>NW_027010999.1:0-26985 GCF_036934945.1 Oncorhynchus masou masou | reverse complement strand
GGTTCCGGGTTGGAGCGGCGGGTCGCATCTACACTTCGGTCCGCAGGTAGTATAACTTTTCATTACATTTTCATTACATTTCATTATAGTACAACGGTTTGATTTGGCTAATCTTAGCAATTCCTTCTTAGCTAGCTACATAGCCGTCTTTGTATCAAAGATAATTGCGTAATTATCGTATTTTAGTCGTCCTAACGTAGTCTACACTGCTATCTGCCCAGCAGCTAGCTAATCGTCCACCGTCTACCAGCACTGTAGAAACTATTACACTCAACTGAGCGACTCGATTAGTGTAGTGTTAGCTAGCTACATAGTTGTCTTTGCTGTCTTCGTATCCAAGATAATTGTGTAGTTTAGAGTGTGTAGACTTAGAGTGATTATCTTAATTTACCGAGGTTAGCTAGCCAGCTATTTGTCGTCCTTAACGTAGGAGATACTGCTAGCTAGCTAGCCAACAGCTAGCCAACGTCTACCGAATAAGAACTTCAACAACCCGGTCAACATTCCGCTTCGCTCCACAGGTAGTATCACATTTTCATTTCACTTCATTACAGTACAACGGTTTGATTTGTTTGATCGTAGCTAGCTAGCTACATAGCCGTCTTTGTATCTAAGACAATTGTGTAGTCTAGAGCGATTTTCTAGAGTTAGCTAGCCAGCTATTGTCGTTCTTTTAATGTAACGAATAGCAGCACTGTAGCACTGTAGAAACTATTACACTCGACGGAACGACTTGATTAGTGTAGTGTCAACAACGCAGCCACTGCCAGCTAGCCTACAAAGTCAACAACGCAGCCACTGCCAGCTAGCCTACTCCAGCAGTACTGTATCATTTCAATCATTTTAGTCAATATGATTCTTGCTACGTAAGCTTAACTTTCTGAACATTCGAGACGTGTAGTCCACTTGTCATTCCAATCTCCTTTGCATTAGCGTAGCCTCTTCTGTAGCCTGTCAACTATGTGTCTATCTATCCCTGTTCTCTCCTCTCTGCACAGACCATACAAACGCTCCACACCGCGTGGCCGCGGCCACCCTAATCTGGTGGTCCCAGCGCGCACGACCCACGTGGAGTTCCAGGTCTCCGGTAGCCTCTGGAACTGCCGATCTGCGGCCAACAAGGCAGAGTTCATCTCAGCCTATGCCTCCCTCCAGTCCCTCGACTTCTTGGCACTGACGGAAACATGGATCACCACAGATAACACTGCTACTCCTACTGCTCTCTCTTCGTCCGCCCACGTGTTCTCGCACACCCCGAGAGCTTCTGGTCAGCGGGGTGGTGGCACCGGGATCCTCATCTCTCCCAAGTGGTCATTCTCTCTTTCTCCCCTTACCCATCTGTCTATCGCCTCCTTTGAATTCCATGCTGTCACAGTTACCAGCCCTTTCAAGCTTAACATCCTTATCATTTATCGCCCTCCAGGTTCCCTCGGAGGAGTTCATCAATGAGCTTGATGCCTTGATAAGCTCCTTTCCTGAGGACGGCTCACCCTCTCACAGTCCTGGGCGACTTTAACCTCCCCACGTCTACCTTTGACTCATTCCTCTCTGCCTCCTTCTTTCCACTCCTCTCCTCTTTTGACCTCACCCTCTCACCTTCCCCCCTACTCACAAGGCAGGCAATACGCTCGACCTCATCTTTACTAGATGCTGTTCTTCCACTAACCTCATTGCAACTCCCCTCCAAGTCTCCGACCACTACCTTGTATCCTTTTCCCTCTCGCTCTCATCCAACACTTCCCACACTGCCCCTACTCGGATGGTATCGCGCCGTCCCAACCTTCGCTCTCTCTCCCCCGCTACTCTCTCCTCTTCCATCCTATCATCTCTTCCCTCTGCTCAAACCTTCTCCAACCTATCTCCTGATTCTGCCTCCTCAACCCTCCTCTCTTCCCTTTCTGCATCCTTTGACTCTCTATGTCCCCTATCCTCCAGGCCGGCTCGGTCCTCCCTCCCGCTCCGTGGCTCGACGACTCATTGCGAGCTCACAGAACAGAGCTCCGGGCAGCCGAGCGGAAATGGAGGAAAACTCGCCTCCCTGCGGACCTGGCATCCTTTCACTCCCTCCTCTCTACATTTTCCTCCTCTGTCTCTGCTGCTAAAGCCACTTTCTACCACTCTAAATTCCAAGCATCTGCCTCTAACCCTAGGAAGCTCTTTGCCACCTTCTCCTCCCTCTTGAATCCTCCTCCCCTTCCCCCTCCTCCCTCTCTGCAGATGACTTCGTCCAACCATTTTGAAAAGAAGGTCGACGACATCCGATCCTCGTTTGCTAAGTCAAACGACACCGCTGGTTCTGCTCACACTGCCCTACCCTGTGCTCTGACCTCTTTCTCCCCTCTCTCTCCAGATGAAATCTCGCTTCTTGTGACGGCCGGCCGCCCAACAACCTGCCCGCTTGACCCTATCCCCTCCTCTCTTCTCCAGACCATTTCCGGAGACCTTCTCCCTTACCTCACCTCGCTCATCAACTCATCCCTGACCGCTGGCTACGTCCCTTCCGTCTTCAAGAGAGCGAGAGTTGCACCCCTTCTGAAAAAACCTACACTCGATCCCTCCGATGTCAACAACTACAGACCAGTATCCCTTCTTTCTTTTCTCTCCAAAACTCTTGAACGTGCCGTCCTTGGCCAGCTCTCCCGCTATCTCTCTCAGAATGACCTTCTTGATCCAAATCAGTCAGGTTTCAAGACTAGTCATTCAACTGAGACTGCTCTTCTCTGTATCACGGAGGCGCTCCGCACTGCTAAAGCTAACTCTCTCTCCTCTGCTCTCATCCTTCTAGACCTATCGGCTGCCTTCGATACTGTGAACCATCAGATCCTCCTCTCCACCCTCTCCGAGTTGGGCATCTCCGGCGCGGCCCACGCTTGGATTGCGTCCTACCTGACAGGTCGCTCCTACCAGGTGGCGTGGCGAGAATCTGTCTCCTCGCCACGCGCTCTCACCACTGGTGTCCCCCAGGGCTCTGTTCTAGGCCCTCTCCTATTCTCGCTATACACCAAGTCACTTGGCTCTGTCATATCCTGACATGGTCTCTCCTATCATTGCTATGCAGACGACACACAATTAATCTTCTCCTTTCCCCCCTTCTGATGACCAGGTGGCGAATCGCATCTCTGCATGTCTGGCAGACATATCAGTGTGGATGACGGATCACCACCTCAAGCTGAACCTCGGCAAGACGGAGCTGCTCTTCCTCCCGGGGAAGGACTGCCCGTTCCATGATCTCGCCATCACGGTTGACAACTCCATTGTGTCCTCCTCCCAGAGCGCTAAGAACCTTGGCATGATCCTGGACAACACCCTGTTGTTCTCAACTAACATCAAGGCGGTGGCCCGTTCCTGTAGGTTCATGCTCTACAACATCCGCAGAGTACGACGCTGCCTCACACAGGAAGCGGCGCAGGTCCTAATCCAGGCACTTGTCATCTCCCGTCTGGATTACTGCAACTCACTGTTGGCTGGGCTCCCTGCCTGTGCCATTAAACCCCTACAACTCATCCAGAACGCCGCAGCCCGTCTGGTGTTCAACCTTCCCAAGTTCTCTCACGTCACCCCGCTCCTCCGCTCTCTCCACTGGCTTCCAGTTGAAGCTCGCATCCGCTACAAGACCATGGTGCTTGCCTACGGAGCTGTGAGGGGAACGGCACCACAGTACCTCCAGGCTCTGATCAGGCCCTACGCCCAAACAAGGGCACTGCGTTCATCCACCTCTGGCCTGCTCGCCTCCCTACCACTGAGGAAGTACAGTTCCCGCTCAGCCCAGTCAAAACTGTTCGCTGCTCTGGCCCCCCAATGGTGGAACAAACTCCCTCACGACGCCAGGACAGCGGAGTCAATCACCACCTTCCGGAGACACCTGAAACCCCACCTCTTTAAGGAATACCTAGGATAGGATAAAGTAATCCTTCTCACCCCCCCTTAAATGATTTAGATGCACTATTGTAAGGTGGCTGTTCCACTGGATGTCATAAGGTGAATTCACCAATTTGTAAGTCGCTCTGGATAAGAGCGTCTGCCAAATGACTTAAATGTAAATGTAAATGTACATTTGGAACATCGGCCAGGAGGACCTGCTCAAACAACCCTTTCAGAGCAGGGTCAGCCCGCTGTTCTGCTACCAGGTCACCACGGGAAACAGAAAAAGGAAGGTCAGGCACACAAGTTACAGAATAGTCCGTCACCTCGCTGTTCCCTACACCAGACTCAGACACGGACTCAGACACGGACTCAGACACCAGACTCAGACACGAGACTCAGACACGGACTCAGACAGAGGACCCAGACAGAGGACCCAGACACGGACTCAGACACGGACTCAGACACCAGACTCAGACACGGACTCAGACACGGACTCAGACACCAGACTCAGACACCAGACTCAGACACGGACTCAGACACGGACTCAGACACCAGACTCAGACACCAGACTCAGACACCAGACTCAGACACCAGACTCAGACACCAGACTCAGACACCAGACTCAGACACCAGACTCAGACACCAGACTCAGACACCAGACTCAGACACCAGACTCAGACACCAGACTCAGACACCAGACTCAGACACCAGACTCAGACACCAGACTCAGACACCAGACTCAGACACCAGACTCAGACACCAGACTCAGACACCAGACTCAGACACGGACTCAGACACCAGACTCAGACACCAGACTCAGACACGGACTCAGACACGGACTCAGACACCAGACACCAGACTCAGACACCAGACTCAGACACCAGACTCAGACACGGACTCAGACACGGACTCAGACACGGACTCAGACACGGACTCAGACACGGACTCAGACACGGACTCAGACACGGACTCAGAAACGGACTCAGACACGGACTCAGACACGGACTCAGACACCAGACTCAGACACCAGACTCAGACACCAGACTCAGACACCAGACTCAGACACCAGACTCAGACACCAGACTCAGACACCAGACTCAGACACCAGACTCAGACACCAGACTCAGACACCAGACTCAGACACCAGACTCAGACACCAGACTCAGACACCAGACTCAGACACGGACTCAGACACCAGACTCAGACACCAGACTCAGACACCAGACTCAGACACCAGACTCAGACACCAGACTCAGACACCAGACTCAGACACCAGACTCAGACACCAGACTCAGACACGGACTCAGACACGGACTCAGACACGGACTCAGACACGGACTCAGACACGGACTCAGACACGGACTCAGACACGGACTCAGACACGGACTCAGACACGGACTCAGACACCAGACTAAGACAGAGGACTCAGACACGGACTCAGACACGGACTCAGACACGGTCTCAGACACCGGAATCAGACACCAGACTCAGACACGGACTCAGACACGGACTCAGACACGGACTCAGACACCAGACTCAGACACGGACTCAGACACGGACTCAGACACCAGACTCAGACACCAGACTCAGACACGGACTCAGACACCAGACTCAGACACGGACTCAGACACGGACTCAGACACGGACTCAGACACCAGACTCAGACACGGACTCAGACACCAGACTCAGACAGAGGACTCAGACACGGACTCAGACACGGACTCAGACACGGACTCAGACACCGGACTCAGACACGGACTCAGACACGGACTCAGACACGGACTCAGACACGGACTCAGACACGGACTCAGACACCAGACTCAGACAGAGGACTCAGACACGGACTCAGACACGGACTCAGACACGGACTCAGACACGGACTCAGACACGGACTTAGACACGGACTCAGACACAGACTCAGACACCAGACTCAGACACGGACTCAGACACGGACTCAGACATGGACTCAGACATGGACTCATTGCACGAGTCACGGCACAAGCAGTAAACACTTTGGGGAAACTCTGAGCACCTTCACCCGGCACCTCTCTGAGATGGTCCAAGGAAACCATGAGAGGTGGTGATACATCTCGCCAGACCCGCCCACCGGCAAGGTCATTTCCTAGAATCACCGCCACCCCTATGATGACGTCACCTTGTACCAGATCTGTGGAGAGCACAAGTTTGCGTAAAGGGACAGACACAATATGCAAAACTATCTCTCGGATCAAGACACTGTGTCCCATATCGGGCGGCAGGGTAGCCTAGTGGTTAGAGCGTTGGACTCGTAACCGAAAGGTTGCAAGTTCAAATCCCCAAGTTGACAAGGTACAAATCTGTAGTTCTGTACCTGAACAGGCAGTTAACCCACTGTTCCTAGGCCGTCATTGAAAATAAGAATTTGTTCTTAACTGACTTGCCTGGTTAAATAAAGGAAAAATAAAAGTATCCGTCTCTGGCGAAATAGATAGACACCAGTATCTCACGGGGCTTTAAGTGTGACCCTCTCTTGGTTACATATCAGGGATCCATAGCCCTCCGTAATGACCGGTGAATGGATAGATGTCAACCATACCCAATGTTTCTTTTAACTGGTCCTAAAAGGTGGAACAATTGAAAGCAGGTGCCGCTAACGCCGTAGGATTTACGGGCCCATTTACCCCAGAAGGCGTAGCTTTAACTCTAAGGACGGGGCATTCACTTTTCCAATGACCTTTACCACAGCAGTAATAGCAGATTTTGCCATGATCGGATTTCACATGGGAACAATAGTCAATCCTTGAGACAAGATCAGGCCCAGTAGGAAAGAATTTAGTCGCAAAACTCTCCCTGCGACCGTCACTGTGAAGACGGGGTTCCCAAAGTGATATTTATGCATCAGCACATATTCATCAGCCAACACTGCAGCCTCCAAGACGGTCTGCACTTTATGCTCATTTATGTATGTGCCAAGGCGGTCAGGGACAGAATCTTTGAAATGCTCCATCACAACTAAACTGCACAACCGACAAAGTGCACTATCAGTTAAACTGGGCAAGTCCCGTGCAAACTCAACATAAATCGGTTTGTCAGTTTTTTTCCAGGTTCTAAACCGCTGGTGACACACTTCAGGAACTAACTCATAGTCGTGCAGCTTTAACTTTGCCATAGTTTTGTCTATCAGCAACGTTAAGAGTTGAGTAGACTTCTTGTGCTTTCCCAGCACACATTGCAACATCAACGTACGGTCGGTATCAGGCCAATTCTTGGAATCTGTTACCCTTTCAAACAGTGAAGAAAAAACTCAGGTTCCTTTTCCCTGAATTTTGGCAGGCGCCTCAAGTGTCCAGCTACGTGAAAGAAAAGCTGAGCACGACCCCCGGAGAAATCACCGTAACTGTCATTAAGAGACATGTCAGAGAGGTTGCTCATCTCTGACCAAATCTAAAACGGACTTGTTGCAGCCAGCTTACCGCCGCTTCTTGTTTCAACCTTTGACCTCCAACTCCATTTCCAAGGCTTGTTGCTGTTTCAACCTATCATGATCTAGTTGTAGCAACAACAGTTCCTTTTGCTGTTCAAAAGAGAAGACAGGGATAGGGGGCGCTTTGTAGTGGACCGAAATGTGGCCAAACCAGGAGAAAATGACTCCATTAGAATGCCGGATTCGAACAAGTTGGCCTTGAGTATGGACTTAACTGTGTCTTTCAGACGTTATCACCAATCAAATGTTATAATGTGTCGCAATTCATAACAATTGGTCTTAAGTATAGCAAACCAGAAGCTCCTCCCCTCGGGACTTGGAAGAATTCCTTAATGTTAGTCAAACAGTTAACCAACTATGGACGAACAACAACCTGCTCGCCCAATTGAGTACATCAAACCAGACTAAAACAAAAGCACAGTGTCAACCACACAGGAGAGAAAAACAATTAATGGAACTTCCCCAAGACCTATTACTAGCTCAACCCTAGTCTTCAAACAGTTACTATGTGGTAGCTTTCCCAAGACCTATTACTAGCTCAACCCTAGTCTTCAAACAGTTACTGCGGTGGGTAGTTTCCCCAAGACCTATTACTAGCTCAACCCTATTCTTCAGATATTACTATGGGGGTAGCTTCTCCAAGACCTATTACTAGCCAACCCTAATTCCTCAAACAGTTACTGCGGTGGGTATTTTTGCTCACTGTCACAGACAAAGCTCCCAGGTGGTTACTCCCTGGAGCCACGGATGTGCCAGGACATCTCTGCATTTTGGCCTGGGCGGCCAGCTCGGAAGAGTCTTGTGGTTCTCTTCCATTTGGAATGATGGAGGCCACTGTGTTATTAGGGACCTCGATGCTGCAGAAATGTTTTGTATCATTCCCCAGATCTGTGCCTCGACACAATGTCTCAGACCCTACGGAGAATTCCTTCGACCTCATGGCTTGGTATTTGCTCTGACATGCACTGTAAACTGTGGGACCTTTATACAGACAGGTGTGGCCTTTCCAAATCATGTCCAATCAACTGAATTTGCCACAGGTGGACTGCTGAAAGGTGAATTCATCTCCCAGTGTCTGGTGGAAAGCAGACTGAACCAGGTTTTCCTCTAGAATTGTTCCTGTGCTTAGCTCCATTACGTTTATTTTTATCCTGAAAAACTTCCCAGTCCTTAACGATTACAAGCATACCCATAACATGATGCAGCCACCACTATGCTTGAAAACATGGAGAGTGGTACTCCGTAATGTCTCCCTCATGGCCCAGGTGTCTACATACACCATAGACACATATCAGTTTATATGGATCCAGCTCAGACAGGCCCAGCTCGAGAGGCCCAGTTCAGAGAGGCTCATCTCAGAGAGGCCCGGCTCAGACAGGCCCGGCTCAGAGAGGCCCGGCTCAGAGAGGTCCAGCTAAGAGAAGCCCAGCTCAGACAGACCCAGCTCAGACAGACCCAGCTCAGAGAGGCCCAGCTCAGAGAGGCCCAGCTCAGACAGGCCCAGCCCATGAGATTTTCACACTGAACAAAAACGTCAGCGCAATATGCAACAATTTCAAATATTTTAGTAAGTTACAGTTCATAGAAGGAAATCAGTCAATTGAAAGAAATTCATTAGGCTCTAATCTATGGATTTCACATTACAGATGCACATCTGTAATCAGTCATCACACATAAAGAAAGGTAGGGGTGTGGATCAGAACCAGTCAGTATCTGGTGTGACCACCATTTGCCTCATTTAGCGCAACACATCTCCTTCACATAGAGTTGATCAGGCTGTTGATTGTGGCCTGTGGAACGTTGTCCCATTCCTCTTCAATGGCTGTGTGAAGTTGCTGGATATTGGCTGGAACTGGAACACGCTGTCATACACGTTGATCCAGAGCATCCCAAACATGCTCAATTGGTGACATGTCTGGTGAGTATGCAGGCCAAGGAAGAATCCGGGACATTTCAGCCCAGGGATTGTGTCCAGATCCTTGTGACATGGCAGTGCCTTATCCTGCTGAAACTTTACGTACCTCCCATGTTAACTTCAATATTTGTGCATAAAGGCCATTTCTCGCATAATTAATTTTGACTCCGTTAAAACTGTGGATGGAAACATTTATAAAATTGCACCAAAACATGACTTGACTAACCTTGTCCTCTGGCACTCAACAACATGATTTATTTTTATATGGTATGACTCAATGACTAACCTGCATTAAAACCTGTGGCACTTCAACAACATGACTCACTAACTCCAACCTGCCCTGTGTAGAAACCTCTGGCACTTCAACAACATGACTCAATGACTCCAACCTGCCCTGTGTAGAAACCTTTGGCACTTCAACCAGTTGTCAACGGTCTAATAAGGCTAACCATCCCTTACACATCATATGATTTAAATCCTTTGGTTTTCTCACAACAGACACAAACATATCCTGGGTGGTGGTGGACATCTTTGAGACAAACCAGTTGTCATCTATAATATAGTCAGTGGAGGCCACTCATCTTTCTGAGCGTCTACGTCACCCTGCTTCTCACCTGTTAACACCCAGTAGTGGTCATTCTTTCTCACCTGGGTTTGTTATGGTTGTCCTTTGATCCAAACCATCCTTTGTGTTTCTGGTCCGGGCCAGAGTCAGAGTTCGAGCCTGTTCAGACTCATCCAGACAGTTCCTGC
Organism: Oncorhynchus masou masou; assembly: GCF_036934945.1. Lineage (NCBI taxonomy): Eukaryota > Metazoa > Chordata > Actinopteri > Salmoniformes > Salmonidae > Oncorhynchus > Oncorhynchus masou. The sequence continues at coordinate 16,990 of NW_027010999.1, read as the reverse complement.
TCCGGCTGTCTCTGTCTGACTCCTCCTAGCCCCATCGCCCATCCCTGGCCAGCCTGCTCCAGGGCCGCATGCGATAATACCTTCTCCTCTTTCCCTGCCTTGTCAAAGGACCAGCGCCGGCCATCTGCAGCGGGACCTTTAGGGAGGAGGGACAGGGAGCTCCTCTCTCCGCTGGTTGAGGTTCTGGAGGGATTGGGACAGAGGCAGGTTCTTCTTCACCAGGGCTAGTGGATCTAAAGGGCACTACAGGGTTCCCCGGGCAAGGGTCCAAGATGGTGTTGTACACATGGCTTCCATTGATGCAGACAGGCTGAGGCACAGGGATGTTGATCTCTCCAGACTCGTCAGTGAACTCACATGTGTAGGAGGCCAGCTTGGGAGATGACTCTGCCGTATGATCTGTGGAGGGGAGAGAGACAGATGCTCGTGCGTGAATAGCATGTCTTTTCATGACAGGAAAAGTCAAGCAAAGAGCGACAATGTATTCAATAAAACAATTAAAGTAGGGGGATGGGGATGGGATAGTGGAGTGGTAGTGGAGTGGAAGTGGGTGGTAGATGGGGGATGGGGTAATGGGGTGGTAGTGGGAGTGTTAGACGGGGAATGGGGTGGTAGATGGGGAAGGGGTAGTGGGGTGGTAGATGGAGTAAAGGGGTGGTAGATGGGGTAGTGGGGTGGTAGATGGGGTAGTGGGGTGGTAGATGGGGGGTGGGGTAGTGGGGTGGTAGTGGAGTGGTAGATGGGGTAGATGGGGTGGTAGATAGGGTAGTGGGGTGGTAGATGGGGTAGTGGGGTGGTAGATGGGGTAGTGTGGTGGTAGATGGGGTAGTGGGGTGGTAGTGGGCTGGTAGATGGGTTAGTGGGGTGGTAGATGGGGGATGGTGTAGTAGGGTGGTAGATGGGGTAGGGGAGTGGTAGATGGGATAGTGGAGTGGTAGATGGGGTAGTGGGGTGGTAGATGGGGATGGTGTAGTGGGATGGGGGGATGGGGTAGTGGGATGGTAGATGGGGTAGTGGGGTGTGATGTAGATGGTCGGATGGTGTAGTGGGGTGGTAGATGGGGTAGTGGGGTGGAAGATGGGGTAGTGGGGTGGTAGATGGGGTAGTGGGGTGGTAGATGGGGTGGTGGGGTGGTAGATGGTGGTAGTAGGGTGGTAGATGGGGGATGGGGTGGTAGATAGTGGTGGAGTGGTAGATGGTGGTAGTGTGGTGGTAGATGGGGGATGGGGTAGTGGGTGGTAGATGGTGGTGGTAGTGGGGTGGTAGATGGTGGTAGTAGATGGGGGATAGGGTAGTGGAGTGGTAGATAGTGGTAGTGGGGTGGTAGATGGTGGTGGAGTGGTAAATGGTTGGTAGTGTGGTGGTAGATGGGGGATGGGGTAGTGGGGTGTTAGATGGTGGTAGTGGAGTGGTATATGGTGGTAGTGTGGTATAGATGGGGGATGGTGATAGATGGGGGATGGGGTGAGTGGGGTGGTAGATGGATGGTAGTGGTAGGGTGGTAGAGTGGTGGTAGAGTGGTGGTAGATGGTGGATGGGGGATGGGGTAGAGTGGTAGATGGTGGTAGAGTAGATGGTGGAGTGGTAGATGGTGGTAGTGGGGTGGTAGATGGTGGTAGTGGGGTGGTAGATGGTGGTGGAGTGGGTGGTAGATGGTGGATGGAGTGGGGGTGGATGGTGGTAGAGTGGTGGTAGATGGGGGATGGGGTAGTGGGGTTGTAGATGGAGTGGGGTGGTAGATGGTGGGAGTGGTAGATGGGGTGGAGTGGGGGTAGTGGGGTGGTAGATGGTGGTAGTGGTGGTAGATGGGGGATGGGGTAGTGGGGTGGTAGATGGTGGTAGTGTGGTGGTAGATGGGGGATGGGGTAGATGGGGTGGAGTAGTGGATGGTGGTATTGTGGTGGTAGATGGGGGATGGGGTAGTGGGGTAGATGGTGGTGGTGGTGGTAGATGGTGGTAGTGTGGTGGTAGATGGGGGATGGGGTAGTGGGGTGGTAGATGGTGGTATTGTGGTGGTAGATGGGGGATGGGGTAGTGGGGTGGTAGATGGTGGTAGTGTGGTGGTAGATGGGGGATGGGGTAGTGGGGTGGTAGATGGTGGTAGAGTGGTAGATGGTGGTGGAGTGGTGGATGGTGGTAGAGTGGTGGTAGATGGTGGTAGTGGGTGGTAGATGGTGGTAGAGTGGTAGATGGTGGTAGAGTGGTGGTAGATGGGGGATGGGGTAGTGGGTGGTAGATGGTGGTAGTGTGGTGGTAGATGGGGATGGGGTGTGGGGTGGGGTGGTAGATGGTGGTAGTGTGGTGGTAGATGGGGATGGGGTAGATGGGGGATGGAGTGTTAGATGGGGTAGTGTGGTGGTAGATGGGGGATGGGGTAGTGGGGTGTTAGATGGTGGTAGTGGAGTGGTATATGGTGGTAGTGTGGTAGAGGGTGATAGATGGGGATGGGGGTAGTGGGGTGGTAGATGGTGGTGGAGTGGTAGATGGTGGTAGATGGGGATGGGGTAGTGGGGTGGTAGATGGTGGTGGAGGTGGTAGATGGGGATGGGGTAGTGGGGTGGAGATGGTGGTGGTAGTGGGGTGGTAGATGGTGGTGGTAGATGGGGATGGGGTGGTAGATAGTGGTGGAGTGGTAGATAGTGGTAGTGGGGTGGTAGATGGTGGTGGAGTGGTAAATGGTGGTAGATGGTGGTAGATGGGGGATGGGGTAGTGGGTTGTTAGATGGTGGTAGGGAGTGGTATATGGTGGTAGTGTGGTGGTAGATGGGGGGATGGGGTATTAGGGTTGTAGATGGGGATGGGGTAGTGGGGTGGTAGATGGTGGTAGAGTGGTGGAGTGGTAGATGGTGGTAGTGTGGTGGTAGATGGGGGATGGGGTGGTAGATGGTGGTAGAGTGGTGATGGTAGATGGAGTGGTAGATGTGGTAGTGGGGTGGTAGATGGGGATGGGGTAGTGGGGTGGTAGATGGTGGTAGAGTGGTGGTAGATGGTGGTAGTGGGATGTGGAGATGGTGGTAGAGTGGTAGATGGTGGATGGGTAGTGGGGGTAGATGGTGGTAGAGTGGTGGTAGATGGGGGATGGGGTAGTGGGGTGGTAGATGGTGGTAGTGGGGTGGTAGATGGGGGATGGTAGGTAGTGGTGGTAGATGTATGGGGTAGTGGGGTGTAGTGGAGTGTGGTGGTAGATGGTGGTGGAGTGGTGGATGGTGGTAGTGTGGTGGTAGATGGGGGATGGGGTAGTGGGGTGGTAGATGGTGGTAGTGGGGTGGTAGATGGGGGATGGGGTAGTGGGGTGGTAGATGGTGGTAGTGGGGTGGTAGATGGTGGTAGATGGGGGATGGGGTAGTGGGTGGTAGATGGTGGTAGTGTGGTGGTAGATGGTGGTGGAGTGGTGGATGGTGGTAGTGTGGTGGTAGATGGGGGATGGGGTAGTGGGGTGGTAGATGGTGGTGGAGTGGTAGATGGTAGTGTGGTAGATGGGGGATGGGGCAGGTGTTAGATGGGGGATGGGGTAGTGGGGTGGTAGATGGTGGTAGTGGAGTGGTATATGGTGGTAGATGGGGATGGTAGTGGGGTGGTAGATGGTGGTGGAGTGGTAGATGGTGGTAGAGTGGTGGTAGATGGGGGATGGGGTAGTGGGGTGGTAGATGGGGTGGTAGATGGGGGATGGGGTGGTAGATGGTGGTAGTGGAGTGGTAGATGGTGGTAGAGTGGTAGATGGTGGTGGAGTGGTAGATGGTGGTAGTGTGGTGGTAGATGGGGGATGGGGTATGGGGTCGGATGTGTTAGATGGTGGTAGTGGAGTGGTGGTATATGGTGGTGGTAGATGGTGGTAGTGGGAGATGGTGGTAGATGGTGGGTAGTGGTAGTGGTAGATGGGGGATGGTAGTGTGGATGGTAGATGGTGGTAGATGGGATGGTGGTGATCTGGGGTAGATGGAGTGGTAGATGGTGGTAGCGGGGTGGTAGATGGTGGTAGAGTGGTAGATGGTGGTGGAGTGGTAGATGGTGGTAGTGTGGTGGTAGATGGGGGATGGGGTAGTGGGGTTGTAGATGGTGGTAGTGGGGGAGTGGTAGATGGTGGTAGAGTGGTAGATGGTGGTAGTGTGGTGGTAGATGGGGGGTGGGGTAGTGGTGGTGAGTAGATGGTGGTAGTGGTAGTGGTGGTAGATGGGGATGGGGTAGAGGGGTGGTAGATGGTGGTGGAGTGGGGTAGATGGTGGGGTGGAGTGGTAGATGGTGGTAGTGGGGTGGTAGATGGGGATGGGGTAGTGGGGTGGTAGATGGTGGTAGTGGGGTGGTAGATGGGGGATGGGGTAGTGGGGTGGTAGATGGGGTAGTGGGGTGGTAGATGGTGGTGGAGTGGTGGTAGATGGGGGATGGGGTAGTGGGGTGTAGATGAAGTAGTGGGCAGATGGATGGGGTAGTGGGGTGTTAGATGGTGGTAGTGGAGTGGTATATGGTGGTAGTGTGGTAGAGGGTGATAGATGGGGGATGGGGTAGGGGGTGGTAGATGGTGGTGGAGTGGTAGATGGTGGTAGATGGGGGATGGGGTAGTGGGGTGGTAGATGGTGGTAGTGGGGTGGTAGATGGGGGATGGGGTAGTGGGGTGGTAGATGGTGGTGGAGTTGTAGATGGTGGTAGATGGGGGATGGGGTAGTGGGGTGGTAGATGGTGGTAGTGGGGTGGTAGATGGTGGTAGAGTGGTAGATGGTGGTGGAGTGGTAGATGGTGGTAGTGTGGTGGTAGATGGGGGATGGGGTAGTGGGGTTGTAGATGGTGGTAGTGGGGTGGTAGATGGTGGTAGAGTGGTAGATGGTGGTGGAGTGGTAGATGGTGGTAGATGGGGGATGGGGTAGTGGGGTTGTAGATGGTGGTAGTGGGGTGGTAGATGGTGGTAGAGTGGTAGATGGTGGTGGAGTGGTAGATGGTGGTAGTGTGGGGAGGTGGACAGTATGGGTGGGGTTGTAGATGGTGTGCAAGGGCAGTAGATGGTGGTAGAGCAGATGGTAGGAGTGGTAGATGGTAGTGTGGTGCAGATGGGGACAGCAGGGCTGTAGATGTGGGTGGGGTGGTAGATGGTGGTAGAGTGGTAGATGGTGGTGGAGTGGTAGATGGTGGTAGTGTGGTAGTAGATGGGGATGGGGTAGTGGGGTGGTAGATGGTGGTAGTGGGGTGGTAGATGGGGATGGGGTAGTGGGGTTGTAGATGGTGGTAGTGTGGTGGTAGATGGGGGATGGGGTAGTGGGGTTGTAGATGGTGGTAGTGGAGTGGTATATGGTGGTAGTGTGGTAGAGGGTGATAGATGGGGGATGGGGTGTGGGGTGGTAGATGGTGGTGGAGTGGTAGATGGTGGTAGAGTGGTGGTAGATGGGGGATGGGAGTAGTGGGGTGGTAGATGGTGGTAGTGGGGTGGTAGATGGTGGTAGAGTGGTGGTAGATGGGGGATGGGGTAGTGGGGTGGTAGATGGGGGATGGGGTAGTAGTGGGGTGGTAGTGGGGTGGTAGATGGTGGTAGAGTGGTGGTAGATGGGGATGGGGTAGTGGGGTGGTAGATGGTGGTGGAGTGGTAGATGGTGGTAGAGTGGTGGTAGATGGGGGATGGGGGTAGTGGGGTGGTAGATGGTGGTAGTGGGCTGGTAGATGGTGGTAGATGGGGATGGGGTAGTGGGGTGGTAGATGGTGGTAGTGGGGTGGTAGATGGGGGATGGGGTAGTGGGGGTGGTAGATGGTGGATGGGGTAGTGTAGATGGTGGTAGTGGGGTGGTAGATGGTGGTGAGTGTAGTGGTGGATGGTGGTAGTGTGGTGGTAGATGGGGGATGGGGTAGTGGGGTGGTAGATGGTGGTGGGGTGGTAGATGGGGGATGGGGTAGTGTGGTGGTAGGGGGATGGGGTAGTGTGGTGGTAGGTGGTATGGGGTGGTAGATGGTGGTAGTGTGGTGGTAGATGGGGGATGGGGTAGTGGGGTGGTAGATGGTGGTAGTGGGGTGGTAGATGGTGGTAGAGTGGTAGATGGTGGTGGAGTGGTAGATGGTGGTAGTGTGGTGGTAGATGGGGATGGGGTAGTGGGGTTGTAGATGGTGGTAGTGGGGGATGGTAGATGGTGGTAGATGGTGGTGGAGTGGTAGATGGTGGTAGTGTGGTGGTGGTAGATGGGGGATGGGGTAGTGGGGTGGTAGATGGTGGTAGTGGGGTGGTAGATGGTGGTAGTGGGGTGGTAGAGTGGTGGTAGATGGGGGGATGGGGTAGTGGGCTGTAGATGGTGGTATGGGGGATGGGGTAGTGGGGTGGTAGATGGTGGTAGATGGGGATGTAGTGGTGGTAGATGGTGGTAGTGGGGTGGTAGATGGGGGATGGGGTAGTGGGGTGGTAGATGGTGGTAGTGTGATGGTAGATGGGGGATGGGGTAGTGGGGTGGTAGATGGTGGTAGTGTGGTGGTAGATGGGGAGTGGGGTAGTGGGGTGGTAGATGGTGGTAGTGTGGTGGTAGATGGGGGATGGGGTAGTGGGGTGTTAGATGGTGGTAGTGGAGTGGTTTATGGTGGTAGTGTGGTAGAGGGTGATAGATGGGGGATGGGGTAGTGGGTGTGGTAGATGGTGGTAGTAGGTGGTAGATGGGATGGGGTAGTGGGGTGGTAGATGGTGGTGGAGTGGTAGATGGTGGTAGAGTGGTGGTAGATGGGGATGGGGTAGTGGGATGGTAGATGGTGGTAGTGGGGTGGTGATGGGGATGGTAGAGTGGTAGATGGTGGTGGAGTGGTAGATGGTGAAGTGAGGGGTAGGGGGTGGTAGATGGGGATGGGGTAGTAGGGTGGTAGATGGTGGTAGTGTGGTGGTAGATGGGGGATGGGGTAGTGGGGTTGTAGATGGTGGTGGTAGTGGGGTGGTAGATGGTGGTGGTAGTGGGGGATAGATGGGGTGGTAGATAGTGGTGGAGATGGTAGATGGTGGTAGTGTGGTGGTAGATGGGGGATGGGGTAGTGGGGTGGTAGATGGAGTGGTATATGATGGGTAGGATGGGGGGGATGGGGTAGTGGGGTTGTAGATGGTGGTAGTGGGGTGGTAGATGGGGATGGTAGAGTGGTAGATGGTGGTGGAGTGGTAGATGGTGGTAGAGTGGTGGTAGATGGGGATGGGGTAGTGGGGTGGTAGATGGTGGTAGTGGGGTGGTAGATGGTGGTAGAGTGGTAGATGGTGGTGGAGTGGTAGATGGTGGTAGTGTGGTGGTAGATGGGGATGGGGTAGTGGGGTTGTAGATGGTGGTAGTGGGGTGGTAGATGGTGGTAGAGTGGTAGATGGTGGTGGAGTGGTAGATGGTGGTAGATGGTGGATGGGGTATGGGGTAGATGGTGGTTGTAGATGGTGGGGTAGTGGGGTGGTAGATGGTGGTAGAGTGGTAGATGGTGGTGGAGTGGTAGATGCTGGTAGTGTGGTGATGTAGTGGGGTGGTATGGGGGATGGGGTAGTGGGGTGGTAGATGGTGGGGTTGGTAGATGGTGGTAGTGGGGTGGTAGATGGTGGTGGAGTGGTAGATGGTGGTAGAGTGGTGGTAGATGGGGGATGGGGTAGTGGGGTGGTAGATGGTAGTGGGGTGGTAGATGGTGGTAGAGTGGTAGATGGTGGTAGTGTGGTGGTAGATGGGGGATGGGTAGTGGGGTTGTAGATGGTGGTAGTGGGGTGGTAGATGGGGGATGGGGTAGAGTGGTAGATGGTGGTGGAGTGGTAGATGGTGGTAGTGGGGGGATGGTAGTAGATGGGGGATGTGGTGGTAGATGGTGGTGGAGTGGTGGATGGTGGTAGTAGGGTGGTAGATGGGGATGGGGTAGTGGGTTGATGGTGGTGGAGATGGTGGTAGTGTGGTGGTAGATGGGGGATGGGGTAGTGGGGTTGTAGATGGTGGTAGTGGAGTGGTATATGGTGGTAGTGTGGTAGAGGGTGATAGATGGGGGATGGGGTAGTGGGGTGGTAGATGGTGGTGGGGTGGTAGATGGGGGATGGGGTAGAGATGGTGGTAGATGGGATGGGAGTGGTGGTAGATGGGGGATGGGTAGATGGGGTGGTAGATGGGGTAGTGGGGTGGTAGATGGGGATGGGGTAGTGGGGTGTTAGATGGTGGTAGTGGAGTGGTATATGGTGGTAGTGTGGTAGAGGGTGATAGATGGGATGGGGTAGGGGGGTGGTAGATGGTGGTGGAGTGGGGGTGGTAGATGGTGGTAGTGGGGGTGGTAGATGGTGGGGTAGTGGGGTGGTAGATGGTGGTGGAGTGGTAGATGGTGGTAGATGGGGGATGGGGATAGTGGGGTGGTAGATGGTGGTAGTGGGGTTGTAGATGGTGGTAGATGTGGTAGATGGTGGTGGAGTGGTAGATGGTGGTGGAGTGTGGTGGTAGATGGGGGATGGGGTAGTGGGGTTGTAGATGGTGGTAGTGGGGTGGTAGATGGTGGTAGAGTGGTAGATGGTGGTGGAGTGGTAGGGTGGTAGATGGGGGATGGGGTAGTGGGGTTGTAGATGGTGGTAGTGGGGTGGTAGATGGTGGTAGATGGGGGATGGGTAGTGGTGGTGGAGTGGGTAGATGGTGGTAGTGGGGTGGTAGATGGGGGATGGGGATGGGTAGTGGGGTTGTAGATGGTGGTAGTGGGGTGGTAGATGGTGGTGGAGTGGTAGATGGTGGTAGAGTGGGGTAGATGGGGGTAGTTGTGGTAGTGGGGTGGTAGATGGTGGTAGTGGGGTGGTGATGGGGGATGGTAGAGTGGTAGATGGAGTGGTGGATGGTAGATGGTGGTAGTGGGGTGGTAGATGGTGGTAGTGTGGTGGTAGATGGGGGATGGGGTAGTGGGGTGGAGTAGATGGTGGTAGAGTGGGGTAGATGGGGTAGTGGGTTTATGGTGGATGGTGGTAGATGGTGGGGTGATAGATGGGGGATGGGGTAGTAGTGGGGTGGTAGATGGTGGTGGAGTAGATGGTGGTAGATGGGGGGATGATGGGGTAGTGGGGGTGGTAGATGGTGGTGTGGGGTGGTGGTAGATGGTGGTGGAGTGGTAGATGGTGGTAGATGGGGGGATGGGGTAGTGGGGTGGTAGATGGGGTAGTGGGGTGGTAGATGGGGGATGGGGTGTGGGGTGTTAGATGGTGGTGGGGAGTGGTATATGGTGGTAGTGTGGTGGGGTGATAGATGGGGGATGGGGTAGGGGGTGGTAGATGGTGGTGGAGTGGTAGATGGTGGTAGATGGGGGATGGGGTAGTGGGGTGGTAGATGGTGGTAGTGGGGTGGTAGATGGGGGATGGGGTAGTGGGGTGGTAGATGGTGGTGGAGTTGTAGATGGTGGTAGATGGGGGATGGGGTAGTGGGGTGGTAGATGGTGGTAGTGGGGTAGATGGGGTGGTAGATGGTGGTGGAGTGGTAGATGGTGGTAGTGTGGTGGTAGATGGGGATGGGGTAGTGGGGTTGTAGATGGTGGTAGTGGGGTGGTAGATGGTGGTAGAGTGGTAGATGGTGGTGGAGTGGTAGATGGTGGTAGATGGGGGATGGGGTAGGGGGTTGTAGATGGGGGTGGGGTGGTAGATGGGGTAGAGTGGTAGATGGTGGTGGAGAGATGGTGGTAGTGGTGGTAGATGGGGGATGGGGTAGTGGGGTGTAGATGGTGGTAGTGGGGTGGTAGATGGTGGTAGAGTGGTAGATGGTGGTGGAGTGGTAGATGGTGGTAGTGTGGTGGTAGATGGGGGGATGGGGTAGTGGGGTTGTAGATGGTGGTAGTGGGGTGGTAGATGGTGGTAGAGTGGTAGATGGTGGTGGAGTGGTAGATGGTGGTAGTGTGGTAGTGGGGGGATGGGGTAGTGGGGTGGTAGATGGTGGTAGTGGGGGTGGTAGATGGGGGATGGGGTAGTGGGGTTGTAGATGGTGGTAGTGTGGTGGTAGATGGGGATGGGGTAGTGGGGTTGTAGATGGTGGTAGTGGAGTGGTGGTGGTAGTGTGGTAGAGGGTGATAGATGGGGGATGGGGTAGTGGGGTGGTAGATGGTGGTGGAGTGGTAGATGGTGGTAGAGTGGTGGTAGATGGGGGATGTGGTAGTGGGGTGGTAGATGGTGGTAGTGGGGTGGTAGATGGTGGTAGAGTGGTGGTAGATGGGGGGATGGGGGTAGTGGGGTGGTAGATGGGGGATGGGGTAGGGGGTGGTAGATGGGGATGGGGTAGTGGGGTGGTAGATGGTGGTAGAGTGGTGGTAGATGGGGGATGGGGTAGTGGGGTGGTAGATGGTAGTAGTGGTAGATGGTGGTAGAGTGGTGGTAGATGTGGGGTAGTGGGGTGGTAGATGGTGGTAGTGGGCTGGTAGATGGTGGTAGATGGGGGATGGGGTATGGGGTGGTAGATGGTGGTAGTGGGGTGGTAGATGGGGTGGGTAGTGGGGTGGTAGATGGGGGATGGGGTAGTGGGGTTGTAGATGGTGGTAGTGGGGTGGTAGATGGTGGTAGAGGGGTAGATGGGGGTGGGGTAGTGGGGTAGATGGTGGTAGTGTGGTGGTATATGGTGGTAGTGTGGTAGTGGGTGATAGATGGGGATGGGGTAGTGGGGTGGTAGATGGTGGTGGAGTGGTAGATGGTGGTAGGTGGTGGTAGATGGGGATGGGGTAGTGGGGTGGTAGATGGTGGTAGTGGGGTGGTAGATGGTGGTAGAGTGGTGGTAGATGGGGGATGGGGTAGTGGGGTGGTAGATGGGGATGGGGTAGTGGGGTGGTAGATGGTGGTAGAGTGGTGGTAGATGGGGGATGGGGTAGTGGGGTGGTAGATGGTGGTGGAGTGGTAAGATGGTGGTAGAGTGGTGGTAGATGGGGGATGGGGTAGTGGGGTGGTAGATGGTGGTAGATGGTGGTAGATGGGGGATGGGGTAGTGGGGTGGTGATGGTGGTGTGGGGTGGTAGATGGGGGAGTGGGGTGGTAGATGGTGGTAGAGTGGTAGATGGTGGTAGTGTGGTGGTAGATGGGGGATGGGGTAGTGGGGTGGTAGATGGTGGTGGGTGGTAGATGGTGGGATGGGGTAGTGGGGTGGTAGATGGTGGAGTGGGGTGGTAGATGGTGGTGTGGGATGGGTGGTAGATGGGGGTGGAGTGGTGGATGGTGGTAGTGGGGTGGTAGATGGTGGTGGGGAGTGGGGTTGTAGATGGTGGTAGTGTGGTGGTAGATGGGGGAGTGGTGGATGGTGGTAGTGGGGTGGTAGATGGTGGTGTAGTGGGGTGGTAGATGGTGGTAGTGTGGTGGTAGATGGGGGATGGGGTAGTGGGGTGGTAGATGGTGGTAGTGGGGTGGTAGATGGTGGTAGAGTGGGGGATGGGGTAGTGGGGTGGTAGATGGTGGTAGTGTGGTGGTAGATGGTGGGGATGGTGGTATGGTGGTAGATGTGGTGGTAGTGGGGGATGGGGTAGTGGGGTGGTAGATGGTGGTGGAGTGGTAGATGGTGGTAGTGTGGTGGTAGATGGGGGATGGGGTAGTGGGGTGTTAGATGGTGGTAGTGGAGTGGTAGATGGTGGTAGTGTGGTAGAGGGTGATAGATGGGGATGGGGTAGTGGGGTGGTAGATGGTGGTAGTGGGTGGTAGATGGGGATGGGGTAGTGGGGTGGTAGATGGTGGTGGAGTGGTAGATGGTGGTAGAGTGGTGGGATGGGGATGGGGTGTGGGGTGGTAGATGGTGGTAGTGGGGTGGTAGATGGGGGATGGGAGTAGGAGTGGGGTGGTAGATGGTGGTAGTGGGGTGGTAGATGGTGGTAGTGTGGTGGTAGATGGGGATGGGGTAGTGGGGTAGATGGTGGTAGGGGGTGGTAGATGGTGGTAGAGTGGTAGATGGTGGTGGTAGATGGTAGATGGGGATGGTAGTGGGGTGGTAGATGGTGGTAGATGGGGTGAGTGGGGTTGTAGATGGTGGTAGTGGGGTGGTAGATGGTGGTAGAGTGGTAGATGGTGGTGGAGTGGTAGATGGTGGTAGTGTAGATGGGGGATGGGGTAGGGGGTGGTAGATGGTGGTAGTGGGGTAGATAGATGGTGGTGGAGTGGTAGATGGTGGTGGAGTGGTAGATGGTGGTAGTGTGGTGGTAGATGGGGGATGGGGTAGTGGGGTTGTAGATGGTGGTAGTGGGGTGGTAGATGGTGGTAGAGTGGTAGATGGTGGTGGAGTGGTAGATGGTGGTAGATGGGGATGGGGTAGTGGGGTTGTAGATGGTGGTAGTGGGGTGGTAGATGGTGGTAGATGGTGGTGGAGTGGTAGATGGTGGTAGTGTGGTGGTAGATGGTGGTAGATGGTGGTAGATGGGGTGAGATGGTGGTAGTGGTAGGGTGGTGAGTGGTGGTAGATGGGGGATGGGGTAGTGGGGTGGTAGATGGTGGTAGAGTGGTAGATGGTGGTAGTGGTAGATGGTGGTAGATGGGGGATGGGGTAGTGGGGTTGTAGATGGTGGTAGTGGGGTGGTAGATGGTGGTAGAGTGGTAGATGGTGGTGGGGGTGGTAGATGGTGGTAGTGTGGTAGATGGTGGTGGAGTGGTAGATGGTGGTAGTGTGGTGGTAGATGGGGGATGGGGTAGTGGGGTGGTAGATGGTGGTGTGGGGTGGTAGATGGGGGATGGGGTAGTGGGGTTGTAGATGGTGGTAGTGGAGTGGTATATGGTGGTAGTGTGGTGAGGGTGATAGATGGGGATGATGGGGTAGTGGGGTGGTAGATGGTGGTAGTGGGGTGGTAGATGGGGGTGGTATGGTGGTAGTGTGGTGGTAGATGGGGGATGGGGTAGTGGGGTAGATGGTGGTAGAGTGGTAGATGGTGGTAGTGGGGTGGTAGATGGTGGTAGTGGTAGATGGTGGTGGATGGTAGATGGTGGTAGTGTGGTGGTAGATGGGGGATGGGGTAGTGGGGTGGTAGATGGTGGTAGTGGGGTGGTAGATGGTGATGGTGGTGGAGTGGTAGATGGTGGTAGTGTGGTGGTAGATGGGGGATGGGGTAGTGGGGTGGTAGATGGTGGTAGTGGGGTGGTAGATGGTGGTAGTGGGGTGGTAGATGGGGATGGGGTAGTGGGGTGGTAGTGGTGGTAGTGTGGTGGTAGATGGGGGAGATGGGGTGGTAGTAGTGGGGTGGTAGATGGGGATGGGGTAGTGGGGTGGTAGATGGTGGTAGTTTGATGGTAGATGGGGGATGGGGTAGTGGGGTGGTAGATGGTGGTAGTGGGGATAGATGGTGGTAGATGGTGGTAGATGGGGATGGTGGTAGATGGGGGATGGGGTAGTGGGGTGGTAGATGGTGGTAGTGGGGTATTGGTAGATGGGGGATGGGGTAGTGGGGTGGTAGATGGTGGTGGAGTGGTAGATGGTGGTAGTGTGGTAGATGGGGATGAGTGGGATGGGGGGATGGGGTGGTAGATGGTGGTAGATGGTAAATGTGGTAGTGGTGGTAGTGTGGTGGTAGATGGGGGATGGGGTAGTGGGGTGGTAGATGGTGGTAGTGGGGTGGTGATGTAGATGGTGGTAGGATGGTAGTGGGGGTATGGTGGTGGAGTGGTAGATGGTGGTAGTGGTGGTGGGGGATGGGGTAGTGGGGTGGTATGGTGGTAGATGGTGGTAGATGGGGATGGGGTAGTGGGGTTGTAGATGGTGGTAGTGGGGTGGTAGATGGTGGTAGAGTGGTAGATGGTGGTGGAGTGGTAGATGGTGGTAGTGTGGTGGTAGATGGGGGATGCAGTGGTTGTAGATGGTGGTAGTGGTGGGTAGAGTGGTAGATGGTGGTAGAGTGGTAGATGGTGGTGGGTGGTAGATGGTATGATGGTGGTTGTAGATGGGAGATGGTGGTAGGTGGTAGATGGTGGTTAGATGGTGGTAGATGGGGGATGGGGTAGTGGGGTTGTAGATGGTGGTAGAGGGTGGTAGATGGTGGTGAGTGGTAGTGGTAGATGGTGGTAGTGTGGTGGTAGATGGGGGATGGGGTAGTGGGGTTGTAGATGGTGGTAGTGGGGTGGTAGATGGTGGAGTGGTAGAGGTGGTAGAGTGGTGGTAGATGGTAGTAGTGGGGTGGTAGATGGTGGTAGTGGGGTGGTAGATGGGGTAGATGGTAGATGGTGGTAGTGTGGTGGTAGATGGGGATGGGGTAGTGGGGTTGTAGATGGTGGTAGAGTGGTAGATGGTGGTGGAGTGGTGATGGTGGTAGTGTGGTGGTAGATGGGGGATGGGGTAGTGGGGTGGTAGATGGTGGTAGTGGGGTGGTAGATGGGGATGGGGTGTGGGGTTGTAGATGGTGGTAGTGTGGTGGTAGATGGGGGATGGGGTAGTGGGGTTGTAGATGGTGGTAGTGGAGTGGTATATGGTGGTAGTGTGGATGGTAGAGGGTGGATAGATGGGGGATGGGGTAGTGGGGTGGTAGATGGTGGTGGAGTGGTAGATGGTGGTGAGTGGTGGTAGATGGGGATGGGGCAGTGGTAGATTGTTGGGGTGGTAGACGGCAGAGTGGTGGTATATGGGGACGGGGCAGTGGGGGTGATAGATGGGGATGGGCAGTGGGGTGGTAGGATGGTGGAGCAGTGGGGTGGTAGATGGGGGATGGGTAGTGGGGTGGTAGATGGTGGTGGAGCAGTGAATGGTGGCAGAGTGGTGGCAGATGGGGACGGGGGTAGCGGGGTGGCAGATGGCGGTAGTGGACGGTAGATGCAGGCAGATGGGGGATGCGGGGCAGTGGGGCGGCAGACGGCGGCAGTGGGGCAGACGGGGACGGGCAGCGGGGTGGCAGATGCAGGTATGGCAGATGCAGGCAGCGTGGTGCAGACGGGGATGGGGCAGTGGGGTGGCAGATGCAGGCAGCGTGCGGCAGATGGGGACGGGGCAGGTGGGGTGGCAGATGGTGGCGGAGCGGTAGTAGCTTGCGGTAGTGGCAGATGGGGGATGGGCAGTGGGGTGGCAGATGGCAGTGGGGCAGATGGTGGTAGTGTGGCAGATGGGGATGGGGCAGTGGGGTGGTGATGGTGGCAGTGGGGTGGTAGATGGTGGTAGAGTGGTAGATGGTGGTGGAGTGGTAGATGGTGGTAGTGTGGTGGTAGATGGGGGATGGGGTAGTGGGGTTGTAGATGGTGGTAGTGGGGTGGTAGATGGTGGTAGATGGTGGTGGAGTGGTAGATGGTGGTAGTGTGGTGGTAGATGGGGGGATGGGGTAGTGGGGTGGTAGATGGTGGTAGTGGGGTGGTAGATGGTGGTAGTGGGGTGGTAGATGGGGATGGGGTAGTGGGGTGGTAGATGGTGGTAGTGTGGTGGTAGATGGGGGATGGGGTAGTGGGAGTGGTAGTAGTGGGTGGCAGATGAGGGATGGGGAGTGGGGTGGTAGATGGTGGTAGTGTGGTGGTAGATGGGGGATGGGAGTAGTGGGGTGGTAGATGGTGGTAGTGAGTGGTAGATGGTGGTAGTGTGGTGGTAGATGGGGATGGGGTAGTGGGGTGGTAGATGGTGGTAGTGGGGTGGTAGATGGTGGTAGAGTGGTAGATGGTGGTGGAGTGGTAGTGGTGGTAGATGGGGGATGGGGTAGTGGGGTTGTAGATGGTGGTAGTGGGGTGGTAGATGGTGGTAGAGTGGTAGATGGTGGTGGAGTGGTAGATGGTGGTAGTGTGGTGGTAGATGGGGGATGGGGTAGTGGGGTTGTAGATGGTGGTAGTGGGGTGGTAGATGGTGGTGGAGTGGTAGATGGTGGTAGAGTGGTGGTAGATGGGGGATGGGGTAGTGGGGTGGTAGATGGTGGTAGTGGGGTGGTAGATGGTGGTAGAGTGGTAGATGGTGGTGATGTGGTGGTAGATGGGGTGGTAGATGGTGGTAGTGGGGTGGTAGATGGTGGTAGAGTGGTGGTAGATGGGGGATGGGGTAGTGGGGTGGTAGATGGTGGTAGTGGGGTGGTAGATGGTGGTAGAGTGGTGGAGATGGTGGATGGGGTAGGGTGGTAGATGGGGATGGGGTAGTGGGGTGGTAGATGGGGGATGGGGTAGTGGGGTGGTAGATGGTGGTAGAGTGGTGGTAGATGGGGGATGGGGTAGTGGGGTGGTAGATGGTGGTGGAGTGGTAGATGGTGGTAGTGTGGTGGTAGATGGGGGATGGGGTAGTGGGGTGGTAGATGGTGGTAGATGGGGTGGTAGTGGGGGGTGGTAGGATGGTGGTGGAGTGGTAGATGGTGGTAGTGGTGGTAGATGGGGATGGGGTAGTGGGTGGTAGATGGTGGTAGTGGGGTGGTAGATGGTGGTAGTGTGGTGGTAGATGGGGGATGGGGTAGTGGGGTGGTAGATGGTGGTAGTGGTGGTGGTAGATGGTGGTAGGAGTGGTAGATGGTGGTGGAGTGGTAGATGGTGGTAGTGTGGGTGGTAGATGGGGGATGGGGTAGTGGGGTTGTAGATGGTGGTAGTGGGGTGGTAGATGGTGGTAGATGGTGGTGGAGTGGTAGATGGTGGTAGTGTGGTGGTAGATGGGGGATGGGGTAGTGGGGTGGTAGATGGTGGTAGTGGGGTGGTAGATGGTGGTAGTGGGGTGGTAGATGGGGGATGGGGTAGTGGGGTGGTAGATGGTGGTAGTGGTGGTAGATGGGGGATGGGAGTAGTGGGGTGGTAGATGGGGATGGGGTAGTGGGGTGGTAGATGGTGGTAGTGTGGTGGTAGATGGGGGATGGGGTAGTGGGGTGGTAGATGGTGGTGGAGGTGGTAGATGGTTTGGTGGTGGATGGGGGATGGTGGTGGGGTGGTAGAGTGGAGGGGATGGGGTAGTGGGGTGGTAGATGGTGGTAGGGGGTGGGGGTGGTAGATGGTGGGGTGGTAGATGGGATGGGGTAGTGGGGTGGTAGATGGTGGTGGAGTGGTAGATGGTGGTAGTGTGGTGGTAGATGGGGGGATGGGGTGGTAGATGGTGGTAGTGGGGTGGTAGATGGTGGTAGTGTGGTGGTAGATGGGGGATGGGGTAGTGGAGTGGTAGATGGTGGTAGTGGGGTGGTAGATGGGGATGGG
>NW_027010998.1:0-26991 GCF_036934945.1 Oncorhynchus masou masou | reverse complement strand
GCTAAAGTCCTTCGAACTCAAGACATCAGCATTTTCAAAGGGGTTTTATTTTAATTGCTAAAGTCCTTCGAACTCAAGACATCAGCATTTTCAAAGGGGTTTTATTTTAATTGCTAAAGTCCTTCGAACTCAAGACATCAGCATTTTCAAATTTTAATTGCTAAAGGGACATCAGCATTTTCAAGGGTTTTAATTGCTAAAGTCCTTGAACTCAAGACATCAGCATTTTCAAAGGGGTTTTATTTTAATTGCTAAAGTCCTTCGAACTCAAGACATCAGCATTTTCAAAGGGGTTTTATTTTAATTGCTAAAGTCCTTCGAACTCAAGACATCAGCATTTTCAAAGGGGTTTTATTTTAATTGCTAAAGTCCTTCGAACTCAAGACATCAGCATTTTCAAAGGGGTTTTACAAAGTCCTTCAACTCAAGACATCAGCATTTTCAAAGGGGTTTTATTTTAATTGCTAAAGTCCTTCGAACTCAAGACATCAGCATTTTCAAAGGGGTTTTATTTTAATTGCTAAAGTCCTTCGAACTCAAGACATCAGCATTTTCAAAGGGGTTTTATTTTAATTGCTAAAGTCCTTCGAACTCAAGACATCAGCATTTTCAAAGGGGTTTTATTTTAATTGCTAAAGTCCTTCGAACTCAAGACATCAGCATTTTCAAAGGGTTTTATTTTAATTGCTAAAGTCCTTCGAACTCAAGACATCAGCATTTTCAAAGGGGTTTTATTTTAATTGCTAAAGTCCTTCGAACTCAAGACATCAGCATTTTCAAAGGGGTTTTATTTTAATTGCTAAAGTCCTTCGAACTCAAGACATCAGCATTTTCAAAGGGTTTTATTTTAATTGCTAAAGTCCTTCGAACTCAAGACATCAGCATTTTCAAAGGGGTTTTATTTTAATTGCTAAAGTCCTTGAACTCAAGTCCATTTTCAAGAACTCAAGACATCAGCATTTTCAAAGGGGTTTTATTTTAATTGCTAAAGTCCTTCGAACTCAAGACATCAGCATTTTCAAAGGGGTTTTATTTTAATTGCTAAAGTCCTTCGAACTCAAGACATCAGCATTTTCAAAGGGGTTTTATTTTAATTGCTAAAGTCCTTCGAACTCAAGACATCAGCATTTTCAAAGGGGTTTTATTTTAAACAAATCTTTAAAGTTTCATGACGTTGAACTTATTTGTCATGTTTATTTGTCTCTCTTAACAGATAACTCCCCCTCCGTCTCTACCGGACCAACTGAAGGAGATGTTTAAACAACAGGAAGTTGTTCGTATGAAGCTACGCTTGCAACACAGCATTGAACGGGTATGTGGAGTGATTCAACTCAAAAGCCTATTCAATCTTCCTTTAAAGCTTGATCTACAGTCAGGTCCAACATGATTGTGTTCCTTTTTGATTTTAAGAACGAGCCAAAAGGACAAAGAAATAACACACATACTGAGCTACATTACACTACATTACATTACACTACATTACATTACACTACATTACACTACATTACATTACACTACATTACACTACATTACATTACACTACATTACATTACACTACATTACATTACACTACATTACACTACATTACGTTACACTACATTACACTACATTACATTACACTACATTACATTACACTACATTACATTACACTACATTACATTACATTACACTACATTACATTACATTACACTACATTACACTGCATTACACTACATTACATTACACTACACTACATTACACTGCATTACACTACATTACATTACACTACACTACATTACACTACATTACACTACATTACATTACATTACACTACATTACACTACATTACATTACATTACACTACATTACACTACATTACATTACACTACACTACATTACATTACACTACATTACACTACATTACATTACCCTACATTACACTACATTACATTACACTACACTACATTACATTACATTACACTACATTACATTACACTACATTACATTACATTACATTACATTACACTACATTACATTACACTACATTACATTACACTACATTACATTACACTACATTACACTACATTACACTACATTACATTACACTACATTACATTACACTACACTACATTACCAGGAGTATATGGACACCTGCTCTTCGAACTTCTCATTCCAAAATCATGGGTATTACTTTGAGGTGGTAGCCCCCCTTTGCTGCTATAACAGCCTCCACTCTTCTGGGAAGGCTTTCCACTAGATGTTGGAACATTGCTGCTATAACAGCCTCCACTCTTCTGGGAAGGCTTTCCACTAGATGTTGGAACATTGCTGCTATAACAGCCTCCACTCTCCTGGGAAGGCTTTCCACTAGATGTTGGAACATTGCTGCTATAACAGCCTCCACTCTTCTGGGAAGGCTTTCCACTAGATGTTGGAACATTGCTGCTATAACAGCCTCCACTCTTCTGGGAAGGCTTTCCACTAGATGTTGGAACATTGCTGCTATAACAGCCTCCACTCTTCTGGGAAGGCTTTCCACTAGATGTTGGAACATTGCTGCGGGGACTTGCTTCCATTTAGCCACAAGAGTATTAGTGAGGTCGGACACTGATTTTGAGCGACGGAGTGGAGGTGCAGACCAGGCAACATCTTCCACACCGATCTCAACAAACCATTTTCTGTATGGACCTTGCTTTGTGCGTTTAGGCATTTTCATGCTGAAACAGGTAAGGTCCTTCCCCAAACTGTTGCCACAAAGTTGGAAGCACAGAATCATCTAGAATGTCATTGTATGCTGTAGCGTTAAACTTTCCCTTCACTGGAACTAAGGGGCCCGCACCATGAAAAACATTCCCAGATCATTATTCTCCTCCACCAAACTTTACAGTTGCCACTATGCATTGGGGCAGGTAGCGTTCTCTGGCATCCGCCAAACCCACATTCATCTGATTGCTTTACGCCGATCCAGCCGGTGCTTGACATTCCGCATGGTGATCTTAGCCTTGTGTGTGGCTGCTCAGCCATGGAAACCCATATCATGAAGCTCCCGACGAACTGTTATTGTGCTGACGTTGTTTCCAGAGGCAGTTTGGAACTCGGTAGTGAGCAACTTCAGCACTCGGAGGTCCCGTTCTGTGAGCTTATGTGGCCTACCACTTTGTGGCTGAGCCGTTGTTGCTCCTAGACGTTTCCACTTCACAATAACAGCACTTACCGGCCAGCACAAGCAGGGCAGAAATTTAACAAACTGACTTGTTGGAAAGGTGGCATCCTATGACGGTGCCACGTTGAAAGTCACCGAGTTCTTCAGTAAGGCCATTCTACTGGCAATGTTTGTCTATGGAGATTGCATGGCTGTGTGCTCGATTTGTATACACCTGTCAGCAACTGGTGTGGCTGAAATGCCTAATCCACTCATTTGAAGGGGTGTCCACATACTTCTGTATATATAGTGTGTATTGTATGCTAAAAAACAAACATTTTATACTAATACAATAAAAAATACAATTGATTTTGTTTAACAAGTAATATATATATATTTTTTGTTTATATAGTCAAAATGATTGGCTCCTGTTTTCAGTACTCCAGCACCCTCCCCTGTTTGCAATACTCCAGCACCCTCCCCTGTTTGCAATACTCCAGCACCCTCCCCTGTTTGCAATACTCCAGCACCCTCCCTGTTTGCAATACTCCAGCACCCTCTTTAATTCCATTGCAGAATGTTGATTTTTACATTTCTATATCTGTCATTTAGCAGACACTCTTATTTAAGTGCCTTGCTCAAGGGCACCAAGACAGATTTTTTTCACCTAGTCACCTCGGGGGTACGAACCAGCAACCTTTCGGTTACTTTCCCAACACTCTAAACTGCTAGGCTACCTGCCACCCTTTTTGAGATTTTTGTGGTCAATTGACCATTTCTTTGTGGATTTTGACATGTGCTTGGGGTTATCGTCTTGCTGGAAGAGTCACTTGCAGCCAAGTTTCAGCCTCCCGGCAGAGGCGACCGGGTTTTTGGTTCAACTGTCCTTGTACTGGGTAAAGTTCATGATGCCGTTGACCTTAACAAGGCCCCAGGACCAGTAGACCAAAGAACTCTATTTTCAAATCCCAGTGCCAATGTGTTTACAGTCTCCGTCTCAATCTCATAGAACGTGATAGAAAAAGGCTGTGCTATCCTCACAAGGGAAGATGCTGGAGTATTAAACTGTCTCTTTAGATTAGTTTGATTCATTTTTTAAAAAGTGTGTGTACATGCATACATACAGTACCATTAAAAAGTTGACACACCTACTCATTCAAGGGTTTTTATTTATTTGTACTATTTTCTACATTGTAGAATACTAGTGAAGACATCAAAACTATGAAATAACACATATGGAATCATGTAGTAACCAACAAAGTGTTAAAACAAATCAAAATATATTTGAGGCTTTGAGATTCTTCACCCTTTACCTTGATGACAGTTTTGCACACTCTTGGCATTCTCTCAACCAGCTTCGTGAGGTAGTCACATTTCAATTATCAGGGGAGCGTTAAGTTAATTTGTGGAATTTCTTTCCTTCTTAATGCGTTTGAGTCAATCAGTTGTAGGGGTGGTATACAGAAGATAGCCCTATTTGGTAAAATACCACATCCATATTATGGCAAGAACAGCTCAAATAAGCAAAGATAAATGACAGTCCATCATTATTTTAATACATGAAGGTCAGTCAATGCAGAAAATATCAAACTTTTAAATGTTCTTCAAGTGCAGTCGCAAAACCATCAAGCGCTATGATGAAACTTACTCTGAGGACCCCCACAGGAAAGGAAGACCCAGAGAATTGCTGCCCAAATAAATGTTTCACCGAGTTCAAGTAACATCAACATGAACTGTTCAGGGGAGACTCCGTGAATCAGGCCTTCATGGACGAATTGCTGTAAAGAAAACACTACTAAAGGACACCAATAAGAAGAAGAGACTTGCTTGGGCCAAGAAACACGAGCGGTGGACATTAGACCATTTGACCAAGGAGGAGAGTGATGGAGTGCTGCATCAGATGACCTGGCTTCCACAATCACCTGACCTCAACCCAATTTAGATGGTTTGGGATGAGTTGGACCACAGAGTGAAGGAAAAGCAGCCAACAAGTGCTCAGCATATGTGGGAACTCCTTCAAGACTGTTGGTAAAGCATTCCAGGTGAAGCTGGTTGAGGGAATGTCGTCATCAAGGCAAAGGGTGGCTACTTCGAAGAATCTTAAATATAAAATATATTTTGATTTGTTTAACACTTTTTTGGTTGCTACATGATTCCGTATGTGTTATTTCATAGTTTTGATGTCTTCACTATTATTCTACAATGTAGAAAATAGTTTATTCATTTTTCTTTATTAAAAAAAACAGAGGTGTGTCCAAACTTGACTGGTATGATATTTATTATCTTATATATATATATATATATATATATATATATATATATATATATATATATATATATATATATATATATATATATATATATATATATATATATATATATATATATATATATATATATAAAAATAATAAATATCATACCAGTCAAGTTTGGACACACCTCTGTTTTTTTAATAAAGAAAATGAATAAACTATTTTCTACATTGTATATATATATATGAGCTAATTTTTATTAATTTAACTGTCATCGTTATCAAGTGTCAATAATGTTGAACTGTATTTAGTTATTTTATAAACAGTTAACTTTGAATATTGTTTTTCATTTAAAATTCAAGGAGATGCTTTAGTTTCATCATCGTCTGTGCTTTGTCTCCTTATTCTCGTCTAACTCAAAATGCCCCTTCATCCTAATGAATTACAACACTCCTGTCTCCTTATTCTAGTCCAACTCCACTCCCTCTTTTTCAGGAAAAGTTGATTGTTTCCAACGAGCAGGAAGTGTTACGAGTCCACTACCGGGCCGCCAGAACGCTAGCCAATCAGACGCTCCCGTTCAGTGCATGCACCGTGCTATTGGACGCCGAAGTGTATAACATGCCTCAGGATGCCCAGGCAAGTGGCATGATGTCACGCGCTGTAGAATCAGTAAGTTTGGCACGTCAGTCACGTTTATTTCTGAATGAATGGATGTTGGCCACAATCAACTAATCAAATGTTTTAACAGAACTCAAAGTTCTGAGAAACGCTGTACTAATGATGTTTACGTTTGTGTGTTTTGTTTTGGTTTCCAGGGTGACCAAGATGGCAAGACGTCGGTGCGGGATCGTTTCAACGCCCGCCAGTTTATGTCCTGGTTACAAGACGTGGACGACAAGTTTGATAAACTCAAGGTAAGATACCTCTGAAAAAGAATATCCGTAGTGGCTGCAATCTGGAAATACATTTTTGAGCATGTAGCCAATGGCATGGATCATCCATCCTATATAATAACCACATGAGTTTTAAGATGATTTGAACCGTCAATATTTCAGAAACAACCTCAAATGTGAGATGTATTCCTTTAGCGAATCAAATATATCCAGTGTCATCCAATTGACGAATTGTTTAATATTTGATGTATTCTCTCTCTCTCTCTCTGTGTCTCTCTCTCTGTGTCTCTCTCTCTCGCTGTGTCTCTCTCTCTCGCTGTGTCTCTCTCTCTCTCGCTGTGTCTCTCTCTCTCTCGCTGTGTCTCTCTCTCTCGCTGTGTCTCTCTCTCTCTCGCTGTGTCTCTCTCTCTCTCGCTGTGTCTCTCTCTCTCTCGCTGTGTCTCTCTCTCTCTCGCTGTGTCTCTCTCTCTCTCGCTGTGTCTCTCTCTCTCTCGCTGTGTCTCTCTCTCTCTCGCTGTGTCTCTCTCTCTCTCGCTGTGTCTCTCTCTCTCGCTGTGTCTCTCTCTCTCGCTGTGTGTCTCTCTCTCTCGCTGTGTCTCTCTCTCTCTCGCTGTGTCTCTCTCTCTCTCGCTGTGTCTCTCGCTGTGTCTCTCGCTGTCGCTCTCTCTCGCTGTCGCTCTCTCTCGCTGTCGCTCTCTCTCGCTGTCGCTCTCTCTCGCTGTGTCTCTCTCGCTGTCTCTCTCTCTCTCTCTGTCGCTCTCTCTCTCTGTCGCTCTCTCTCTCGCTGTGTCTCTCTCTCTGTCGCTCTCTCTCGCTGTGTCTCTCTCTCTCTCTCTCGCTGTGTCTCTCTCGCTGTCGCTCTCTCTCGCTGTCGCTCTCTCTCGCTGTCTCTCTCTCTCTGTCGCTCTCTCTCTCTGTCGCTCTCTCTCTCGCTGTGTCTCTCTCTCTCTGTCGCTCTCTCTCGCTGTGTCTCTCTCTCTCTCTCTCTCGCTGTGTCTCTCTCTCTCTCGCTGTGTCTCTCTCTCTCTCGCTGTATCTCGCTGTTGCTCTCTCTCGCTGTTGCTCTCTCTCGCTGTTGCTCTCTCTCGCTGTCGCTCTCTCTCGCTGTCGCTCTCTCTCGCTGTCTCTCTCTCTCTGTCGCTCTCTCTCTCTGTCGCTCTCTCTCTCGCTGTGTCTCTCTCTCTCTGTCGCTCTCTCTCGCTGTGTCTCTCTCTCTCTCTCTCGCTGTGTCTCTCTCTCGCTGTGTCTCTCTCTCTCTCTCGCTGTATCTCGCTGTTGCTCTCTCTCGCTGTTGCTCTCTCTCGCTGTTGCTCTCTCTCGCTGTCGCTCTCTCTCGCTGTCGTTCTCTCTCGCTGTCTCTCTCTCTCTGTCGCTGTGTCTCTCTCGCTGTGTCTCTCTCTCTCTCTCGCTGTGTCTCTCTCTCGCTGTGTCTCTCTCTCTCGCTGTGTCTCTCTCTCTCTCGCTGTGTCTCTCGCTGTGTGTCTCTCTCTCGCTGTGTCTCTCGCTGTTGCTCTCTCTCGCTGTTGCTCTCTCTCGCTGTCGCTCTCTCTCGCTGTGTCTCTCTCGCTGTCGTTCTCTCTCGCTGTCTCTCTCTCTGTCGCTCTCTCTCTGTCGCTCTCTCTCTGTCGCTCTCTCTCTCTGTCGCTCTCTCTCGCTGTGTCTCTCTCTCTCTCTCGCTGTGTCTCTCTCTCTCTCTCGCTGTGTCTCTCTCTCTCTCGCTGTGTCTCTCGCTGTTGCTCTCTCTCGCTGTTGCTCTCTCTCGCTGTCGTTCTCTCTCGCTGTCTCTCTCTCTGTCGCTCTCTCTCGCTGTGTCTCTCTCGCTGTGTCTCTCTCTCTCTCTCGCTGTGTCTCTCTCTCTCTCTCTCTCGCTGTGTCTCTCTCTCTCTCGCTGTGTCTCTCTCTCTCTCTCTCTCGCTGTGTCTCTCTCTCTTCTCTCGCTGTGTCTCTCTCTCTCTCTTCTCTCGCTGTGTCTCTCTCTCTCTCTCTCTCGCTGTGTCTCTCTCGCTGTGTCTCTCTCTCGCTGTGTCTCTCTCTCTGTGTCTCTCTCGCTGTGTCTCTCTCGCTGTGTCTCTCTCGCTGTGTCTCTCTCGCTGTGTCTCTCTCGCTGTCGTTCTCTCTCGCTGTCGTTCTCTCTCGCTGTCTCTCGCTCTCTGTCGCTCTCTCTCGCTCTCTCTCGCTGTCTCTCTCTCTCTCTCGCTCGCTGTGTCGCTCTCTCTCTCTCTCTCTCGCTGTGTCGCTCTCTCTCTCTCTCTCTCGCTGTGTCGCTCTCTCTCTCTCTCGCTGTGTCGCTCTCTCTCTCTCGCTGTGTCGCTCTCTCTCTCTCGCTGTCCCTCTCGCCCCCCCCCAGACGTGTCTTCTGATGAGGCAGCAGCACGAGGCAGCAGCTCTTAATGCTGTCCAGCGTCTCCATTGGCAGCTGAAACTCCAGGAGCTGGAGCCAGTTGTGTACAAGTGCACCTCCATCTTCGAGATACCCGAGTTCTACATCCCCCTGGTGGAGGTCAACGACGACTTTGACCTCACGCCCATATGACCCGTGACCTTTAGGCTCGGACCGGAAGTCAGGGGACCGATGATTAGGAAGGATCATCTAGTGGCACATCTACCGGTGATGAAGAGATGGAGGGATGAAGGGATGGAAAACGTGAGGCACTTGGAACATGGATGTGTGTAGAGAGCACCACGTGTGTGTGTGTGTGTGTGTGTGTGTGTGTATGTGTGTGTGAGCAGCACTTCTCGACGTGTAGCTATTTTACCACTGAGCTCCTATGGTAGACACCACAGCCCTCCCTCCTACACCAAGTGGACTGGCCTTATCCTCCCTAGTGGCACACTGACTGCTTATTCTGTTCTGGACAGGCCTGGAGCTCCACCAAGGCTCGGGGGCCCGGACCATTCACTTACCCCAGGGGCCAGGGCCCGAGGCTGGGTAAAGGTTGGGTCAGCGCCAGGTGCTGCTGTCTGCTGAGAGGAGAGCGTGCCAGAGAGAGACCAAGCATGGATACTATTCCCTATATATGGCACTATGTGAAGTGTATAGAAAATAGGGTGCACCTCCTGATGTTCCCTATGGAGTCGACCATCTCTCTGCCCTCCTGATGTTCCCTATGGAGTCGACCATCTCTCTGCCCTCCTGATGTTCCATATGGAGTCGACCATCTCTCTGCCCTCCTGATGTTCCCTATGGAGTCGACCATCTCTCTGCCCTCCTGATGTTCCCTATGGAGTCGACCATCTCTCTGCACCTCCTGATGTTCCCTATGGAGTCGACCATCTCTCTGCCCTCCTGATGTTCCCTATGGAGTCGACCATCTCTCTGCACCTCCTGATGTTCCCTATGGAGTCGACCATCTCTCTGCCCTCCTGATGTTCCCTATGGAGTCGACCATCTCTCTGCCCTCCTGATGTTCCCTATGGAGTCGACCATCTCTCTGCACCTCCTGATGTTCCCTATGGAGTCGACCATCTCTCTGCCCTCCTGATGTTCCCTATGGAGTCGACCATCTCTCTGCCCCTCCTGATGTTCCCTATGGAGTCGACCATCTCTCTGCACCTCCTGATGTTCCCTATGGAGTCGACCATCTCTCTGCACCTCCTGATGTTCCCTATGGAGTCGACCATCTCTCTGCCCTCCTGATGTTCCCTATGGAGTCGACCATCTCTCTGCCCTCCTGATGTTCCCTATGGAGTTGACCATCTCTCTGCCCTCCTGATGTTCCCTATGGAGTCGACCATCTCTCTGCCCTCCTGATGTTCCCTATGGAGTCGACCATCTCTCTGCCCTCCTGATGTTCCCTATGGAGTCGACCATCTCTCTGCACCTCCTGATGTTCCCTATGGAGTCGACCATCTCTCTGCCCTCCTGATGTTCCCTATGGAGTCAACCATCTCTCTGCCCTCTGCACCTCCCTCGTCGAGCAGGGTTACAAAACAACAGGAGAAGGGGAAAAAAAAAACATTTAAATTCAGCTTTTGTTTTTAAGTGTTTATTACATCGTACACAGACTTGCTTTTTTAAATTATTTTCTACAGACAGATTGTGCATTTGTAAATAACCCATGTAATGATGGTTTGAAACTTGTACAGAAAAAATAACTAATAAATATTTTGATTGTAAAACTTTTTTCTTTTTAGAAGTTTTCGTCTGTTTTAATGGACCAAAGTTTATTTTAAATTTTTATTGAGTCCGTGTGCTCTTTCTCTCTGTCAAGGTCCTTGTTGTTGTTACTGTTGTTGAAATCAATGTTGTTGGCGTAACTCTTTGAGAATGTCGGGGTCAGATTCTGTTGTTTCCTTTTGGTTCTATCATTTTTGTTTTGTTTTTTTGCTTTTTATTCCCATCTGGAGTTGGATCCACGCACCACATCAACGTGTTATTTCTTTGACTGGTGATTTGGATGCTGTTGACATTTGTAGCTCTTATTTCCTGATCCCAGAAGAAGCTCTACCGTGGACTGGTTTAACTGAAGTCACTCAGCTCTTTCCCCTCCTTTCGTTTTGTTCTTTCACAAACAAAGTTTGTCTGAAACGGGACCCTATTCCCTATATAGTGCACTACTTTAGATCAGGGCCCTATGCAGGCTCTTGTCAAAAAGTATTGCAGACCTGCCAACCTGCGTGCAGTTTGCGTAACATAGTCAAAGTACTCTGCTATGAAAAACCACCTTAAAATACATATAAACAGGCTTCTAGTTTGCAGAATGAGGTTTTATTTTTATTTTTTTTACTCGACTGTCTGACATGGGGGCTGAGCCAATCAGGGGACTTGGGCGAATAGAACAGATTTTTAGCTTTACCCCCTCCAGCAAGATGGCAGCTCTCCACTTGGTCTGTTGATATCACTGATGGATGAGGAAAAAGATGGTATGAAAACATTTTCCGAAATTGTATGGTGTTAGTCAAGCATGTAATTATTATTTCATAGTTGGCTCCTTTGCTAAGGGGTCACTACGGCGAAGGTAGTTAGCTCCTTCGCTGAGGGGTCACTACGGCAAAGGTAGGTGGCTCCTTCGCTGAGGGGTCACTACGGCGAAGGTAGTTAGCTACAGCGTTTAGTCAACTAAGCGAGAACACTTTCTTGCCTGCACATTTTGATTTCCGTAGGTAGGGAGCGCATTAACGAGAAAAAGGAAACGGTGCGGTGTTGCTGAAGTTCAGTGCGCGTCGCTGTGTGGATGGAAACAGACATGGCAGAGAGCTGCTGTTTCCCGCTGATAACTTCCTACGAAGGAAGGCATGTCAGGCTGGTAAACATTAGCAGGCATTACGTAAACGACTACATTGCATCCAGTAATTTAATTATTCTGAATTTTCTCCACAAACAAAATGAAGAAGCCAGTTTACATTTGACTGACTATGGACATAGAGACAGTTATTTGTTGGAATAGTCATTACCGGGGTGGTGCAGTGTAAATGGTCTACGGCTGGGTTCAGATCCAGACTGTCGCTGCCGACTGTCACCAGGAGACCCATGGGCGCCGCACAATTGGCCCAGCATCCTTAGGGGAGGGTTTGGCCGTGCAGGGATGTCCTTGTCCCGTCGCGCTCTAGCGGCTACGCTGGCAGACCGGGCGCAGTGCATGTTGGTCGCCAGGTGTACAGTGTTTCCTCCGACACATTGGTGCGGTTTGGCTTCCGGGTTAAGTGGGCATTATGTCAAGAAGCGGTGCGGCTTGGTTGGTTTGTTTTTCGGAGGACCACGGCTCTCGACCTTCGCCTCTCCCGAGTCCGTACGGGAGTTGCAGGGATTAGACTTAACTACCAATTGGATACCATGAAATTGGGGGGAAAGAAGAAAATTAGATTTACAAATACAAGAAAAGTCATTACCCCTAAATTGAACCTAGAAAAATGTGTTACTGAGACCACCACAATTTCATTTAAGAGCAAACACAAGACTTCTTGTTTGATTATAACTTAAGACTAGGTTTCAGGAGATGAGATACAGGTTTTTCAAAAATGCTCCAATTTCCTGCGGGGAAGTTGACTGACCCCCCCACCACCACCACCACCACCCCAACCTTAGTCCTACATCAGCCCCACCTTGTCAGAAAGCCCTGATTTGTACATTTTTAAATGTATTTCCAGTTAGCTAGTGAAAGAAAAACAGCTAATTACCAAGTACCCATAGCTGGCTATAGCCTACAATTCCTCTTGAGGCATTCAACATCATTATTAGGCTTAAATCGGATTTGTTATGCCTATGATTTGAGCAGTCTGGGTGCCGTTGGGGTCTAGAGTGTCGCCACAGCCCTGAAGTGGTACTCATTTTAAAAAATATTCAAAGTTGTAGTGAACTATGCGGGCCGTGGTCTAAACTATATAGGGACTAGGGTACTGTTTTGGACACATCACTGCACCAGTTCCTCAACCTCGTGTGTGTTGTTCTTTTTAGGTGGTGTCTCGCACACATTAAAAGAATAACCATTTTGTTGTGGCAAAATTCTTCTATAGAAATAGGAGATGGAAAAAAAGCTAAACTTTTACAGTTTCGATGTGAGATCACAACAACAAAAACTATTTTTTCAACATATTGCCTTTTGAACGATCGTTCTAAAAAATGTCTATTTTAATATTTTACTTGTTACATGACATGTACATATTTGTAATATATAATTGAATAAATTTTATTGGTTGTGAATTAAAATAATGTCTTGCTGGTTTTTTGTGTCATCTCAACCTTTCTTTCTAGTGTCGTATTGCCAAACCGTTGCTATATAGCGTTTTATTAATTGTTACACTTTGCCAATTATGCACTTTCATCTACAAATACTTATACCACCCAGGCAGTTTACCCTTCAATGGATTCTTCCAGGTTAATTCTGAAATCCATCTGTATAACAAGAGACGCTGTGAAAACCTTCACACTGCTGCACCTCACATGGTCAATTCTCTATCAGATACAGAGGTACCATTCTTATCTTCATATTGCCAAAACCTCATCATCCCTCTAACTTCAAGCAAAGACTGGGGGTCAGCCTGATGAACCAAACTACCCAGTAATCTCCTCCATGGAGACTGGGGGTCAGCCTGATGAACCAAACTACCCAGTAATCTCCTCCATGAAGACTGGGGGTCAGCCTAATGGACCATGAAGACTGGGGGTCAGCCTGATGAACCAAACTACCCAGTAATCTCCTCCATGAAGACTGGGGGTTAGCCTGATGAACCAAACTACCCAGTAATCTCCTCCATGAAGACTGGGGGTCAGCCTGATGAACCAAACTACCCAGTAATCTCCTCCATGAAGACTGGGGGTCAGCCTGATGAACCAAACTACCCAGTAATCTCCTCCATGAAGACTGGGGGTCAGCCTGATGAACCAAACAACCCAGTAATCTCCATGAAGACTGGGGGTCAGCCTGATGAACCAAACTACCCAGTAATCTCCATGAAGACTGGGGGTCAGCCTGATGAACCAAACTACCCAATATTCCCCTCCATAGAGCCTGATTTACACATTCCCACACACATAATCAAACATGTCTTTTTCTTGTATACTAAGTAATGTACGATTTTATAATGAATATGATTTGTTTAACTGATTGAACAAACCTTATTTTTTGTACTTCTATATGTGGTGTGATTGTCATATCAACCCTTTTAGGTCTTCCAACCTGCACACTGTTTTACGACATATCTGTGCTGTTTTGTCTGTCGCTTCTGTTGCGAATAAATAAACCCTCAAATCTCCGTGCAATAAACGCTAGTGGGCGTGGCGTTTGGCCGCAGCGATGTTGATGAGTCGTCCGGCTGGTGGTTTACGTGTTCAGGGCAGGAGTGTTTATTCTTTTGAGCAAAATCTCTGCCGATGGCAGAACTGTGTCTTTCCAGTAGGTGGCGACATACACAAATCATTCCACTAATGACGTCCCAAAATCTAGATACTGTTCAAATCAAGTTGTATTTGTTACATGCGCCCGAATACAACAGGTGTAGTAGACCTCACAGTGAAATGCTGAATACAACAGGTGTAGTAGACCTTACACTGAAATGCTGAATACAACAGGTGTAGTAGACCTTACAGTGAAATGCTGAATACAACAGGTGTAGTAGACCTCACAGTGAAATGCTGAATACAACAGGTGTAGTAGACCTTACAGTGAAATGCTGAATACAACAGGTGTAGGTAGACCTTACAGTGAAATGCTGAATACAACAGGTGTAGTAGACCTTACAGTGAAATGCTGAATACAACAGGTGTAGGTAGACCTTACAGTGAAATGCTGAATACAACAGGTGTAGTAGACCTCACAGTGAAATGCTGAATACAACAGGTGTAGTAGACCTCACAGTGAAATGCTGAATACAACAGGTGTAGTAGACCTCAGAGTGAAATGCTGAATACAACAGGTGTAGTAGACCTCACAGTGAAATGCTGAATACAACAGGTGTAGTAGACCTCACAGTGAAATGCTGAATACAACAGGTGTAGTAGACCTTACAGTGAAATGCTGAATACAACAGGTGTAGTAGACCTCACAGTGAAATGCTGAATACAACAGGTGTAGTAGACCTCACAGTGAAATGCTTACTTACAAGTACTGAACCATCAATGCAGATTTAAGAAAATACCTAAAAAAATATATATATTAAAATAAAAAGTAAGAAAAACAATAAGAAAAACAAATAATTATAGAGCAGCAGTAAATAACAATAGCGGGCAAAATCAAATCATCAAATCACATTTATTTATTTAGCCCTTCTTACATCAGCTGATATCACAAAGTGCTGTACAGAAACCCAGCCTAAAACCCCAAAACAGCAAGCAATGCAGGTGTAGAAGCACGGTGGCTAGGAAAAAGTCCCTAGAAAGGCCAAAACCTAGGAAGAAACCTAGAGAGGAACCAGGCTATGAGGGGTGGCCAATCCTCTCCTGGCTGTGCCGGGTGGAGATTATAACAGAACATGGCCAAGATGTTCAAATGTTCAGAAACGACCAGCAGGGTCAAATAATAGTAATCACAGTGAACAGGTCAGGGTTCCATAGCCGCAGGCAGAACAGTTGAAACTGGAGCAGCAGCACGGCCAGGTGGACTTGGGACAACAAGGAGTCATCATGCCAGGTAGTCCTGAGGCATGGTCCTCCAAGAGAAAGAAAGAAAGAAAGAAAGAAAGAAAGAAAGAAAGAAAGAAAGAAAGAAAGAAAGAAAGAAAGAAAGAAAGAAAGAGAGAATTAGAGAGAGCATACTTAAATTCACACAGGACACCGGATAAGACAGGAGAAGTACTCCAGATATAACAAACTGACCCTAGCCCCCCGACACATAAACTACTGCAGTATAAATACTGGAGGCTGAGACAGGAGGGGTCAGGAGACACTGTGGCCACATCCGATGATACCCCTGGACAGGGCCAAACAGGCAGGATATAACCCCACCCACTTTGCCAAAGCACAGCCCCCACACCCCTAGTGGGATATCTCTTTCGCTACAGAGTCAATGTGGAGGCTATATACAGGGTGTTACGGTACAGAGTCAATGTGGAGGCTATATACAGGGTGTTACGGTACAGAGTCAATGTGGAGGCTATATACAGGGTGTTACGGTACAGAGTCAATGTGGAGGCTATATACAGGGTGTTACGGTACAGAGTCAATGTGGAGGCTATATACAGGGTGTTACGGTACAGAGTCAATGTGGAGGCTATATACAGGAGGTACTGGTACAGAGTCAATGTGGAGGCTATATACAGGGTATTACGGTACAGATACAGTTATAGTGGGTTCAACCAGACGCTGCTGTTATAGTGGGTTCAACCAGACGTTGCTGTTATAGTGGGTTCAACCAGACGTTGCTGTTATAGTGGGTTCAACCAGACGTTGCTGTTATAGTGGGTTCAACCAGACGTTGCTGTTATAGTGGGTTCAACCAGACGCTGCTGTTATAGTGGGTTCAACCAGACGTTGCTGTTATAGTGGGTTCAACCAGACGTTGCTGTTATAGTGGGTTCAACCAGACGTTGCTGTTATAGTGGGTTCAACCAGACTTTGCTGTTATAGTGGGTTCAACCAGACTTTGCTGTTATAGTGGGTTCAACCAGACGTTGCAGTTATAGTGGGTTCAACCAGACGCTGCTGTTATAGTGGGTTCAACCAGACGTTGCTGTTATAGTGGGTTCAACCAGACGTTGCTGTTATAGTGGGTTCAACCAGACGTTGCAGTTATAGTGGGTTCAACTAGACATTGCTGTTATAGTAGGTTCAACCAGACGCTGCTGTTATAGTGGGTTCAACCAGACGTTGCTGTTATAGTGGGTTCAACCAGACGCTGCTGTTATAGTGGGTTCAACCAGACGTTGTGCTCCTGGATTGATCTGTCATGTACTGAGTTGTTATATTGCCTACCTTCCCCTACAATAGAAACCCTGGTTCGAATCCAGGCTGTATCACAACCAGCTATGATTGGGAGTCCCATAGGGCGGTGCATAATTGGCCTAGCGTTGTCCGGTTTTGGCCGGCATAGCCTATACCGCTACTTGATGGCTTCTGGCCCTTTCACACCTGAAGAGCACCGTAGGTTGGAACTGCTCACTATGATGACTACAATAACAAATGGTTGCCTTATGGGAGTTTTATGGCTGGGGAAAGGTTTGTGTCAGGCTTGACAATCGTTAAGATTTTACTCAGTGGTTCAGTTTCTATACATTAGAAGTCCGTGAGGACATTGGGGAATTATTATTTTATCAATTCAACGTTGCCCATAGTATCTGGACTCTGACTTGACAATATTGTGAAACAAGACAGGAGTGTTTTGAGCACATTTACCTTCATGCATCGGGTTTTTAACGGTATAGTAAAAGGAGTCTATATTTCTCCTCCTCCTGACCCCTGAGTTGCTGGCTTCTGTTATCTTGAAGAGCTGCCCAGCCCCGCCACGCCTCACTGATTTGTGTCTCTTCGTTCTGCCTACGCTACTGGTCCAGCCAGCCGTCTCCAGTCCAACTAACTGCTTAGTTCCTGGATCATGTTAAAAGGACGCTGTATCTGTAAGGCGCCCGACTGTCTGCGGCGTTGTGGCTGAGAAACTGACGCCCTCCGACTGCACGGTTATTATAGACGGCATAGTTTCATCCTGGACCTTGTGAGGAAAGCGGCGGTGTTGGATTTAAAGGGGGTACAGCCGTCAATCAAACGGAAGGATTCGAACCATTGTAACGGTAAATATGAATGATCTCGTTTTGACTCTTGTGGCGTATGCTACTTGATCGGTGTTGTGCGTGCGAGGAAAACGTTAGGTAGCGGTTTGAGGGAGCGTTTTTGTGCCCGAGGTAGAGAAAGGTAGGTTATCTACTGTTAGTGCAAGTGTAATTAACGAAATTACTCTAATTTGTGGATTTCGGTGTAATTAACACAATTTCTAACTTGTGGTTTTCAACAGCGATCTTTTCCTCTGTCCGTTGTGACAAAAAAATGACTAACGTTAGTCAAACAACTCCCGTTAGAAAATAATGCATGTCAACTTAGGACAGATGTTTTCCTGTAGGCAACTACAATATATTGAAATGATGAAAACATAACATATTTGAGGTCATCACAGCTAAGAAATTATTATTTGTTACATATAATACAGGCAACATTATTATCAATGTTTAGCAGCACGATTGGATTTCATACAATCATGTTTGAGTTATTGAACTTATATATAAGCTTTATCTTTCCCCTATAAAGGTTGTCATAGATCATTTTTTTTGTCTCTTGTTATAGACAATTCAAATTCACCACGTTATTTTAGCACCATCAAAGCTGTCTGTGTTCTGTCTGTAAGTCCAATGTACCTTCAGACTGTACAATATTCTGTCTAACTGTACACCCCCCTGTCTGTCTGGTATATGTCTATAGACCCCCCTGTCTGTCTGGTATATGTCTATAGACCCCCCTGTCTGTCTGGTATATGTCTATAGACCCCCCTGTCTGTCTGGTATATGTCTATAGACCCCCCTGTCTGTCTGGTATATGTCTATAGACCTCCCGGTCTGTCTGGTATATGTCTATAGACCTCCCGGTCTGTCTGGTATATGTCTATAGACCCCCTGTCTGTCTGGTATATGTCTACAGACCCCCTGTCTGTCTGGTATATGTCTATGGACCCCTGTCTGTCTGGTATATGTCTACAGACCTCCCTGTCTGTCTGGTATATGTCTATAGACCCCCTGTCTGTCTGGTATATGTCTATAGACCCCCCTGTCTGTCTGGTATATGTCTATAGACCCCCTGTCTGTCTGGTATATGTCTATAGACCCCCCTGTCTGTCTGGTATATGTCTATAGACCTCCCGGTCTGTCTGGTATATGTCTATAGACCCCCTGTCTGTCTGGTATATGTCTATAGACCCCCTGTCTGTCTGGTATATGTCTATAGACCCCCTGTCTGTCTGTATATGTCTACAGACCTCCCTGTCTGTCTGGTATATGTCTATAGACCCCCTGTCTGTCTGGTATATGTCTATAGACCCCTGTCTGTCTGGTATATGTCTATAGACCCCCTGTCTGTCTGGTATATGTCTATAGACCCCCCTGTCTGTCTGGTATATGTTTATAGACCCCCTGTCTGTCTGGTATATGTCTATAGACCCCCCCTGTCTGTCTGGTATATGTCTATAGACCCCCCTGTCTGTCTGGTATATGTCTATAGACCTCCCGGTCTGTCTGGTATATGTCTATAGACCCCCTTGTCTGTCTGGTATATGTCTATAGACCCCCTGTCTGTCTGGTATATGTCTATAGACCCCCTTGTCTGGTATATGTCTATAGACCCCCCTGTCTGTCTGGTATATGTCTATAGACCCCCTTGTCTGGTATATGTCTATAGACCCCCTTGTCTGGTATATGTCTATAGACCCCTGTCTGTCTGGTATATGTCTATAGACCCCCTGTCTGTCTGGTATATGTCTATAGACCCCCCTGTCTGTCTGGTATATGTCTATAGACTCCCTGTCTGTCTGGTATATGTCTATAGACCCCCTGTCTGTCTGGTATATGTCTATAGACCTCCCGGTCTGTCTGGTATATGTCTATAGACCCCCTGTCTGTCTGGTATATGTCTCTAGACCCCCTGTCTGTCTGGTATATGTCTATAGACCTCCCTGTCTGTCTGGTATATGTCTATAGACCCTGTCTGTCTGGTATATGTCTATAGACGCCCCTGTATTTCTGGTATATGTCTATAGACCCCCTTGTCTAGTATATGTCTATAGACGCCCCTGTCTGTCTGGTATATGTCTATAGACCCCCTTGTCTAGTATATGTCTATAGACGCCCCTGTCTGTCTGGTATATGTCTATAGACCCCCTGTCTGTCTGGTATATGTCTATAGACCCCCCTGTCTGTCTGGTATATGTCTATAGACCCCCCTGTCTGTCTGGTATATGTCTATAGACCCCCTGTCTGTCTGGTATATGTCTATAGACCCCCCTGTCTGTCTGCTATATGTCTATAGACCCCCTGTCTGTCTGGTATATGTCTATAGACCCCCCTGTCTGTCTGGTATATGTCTATAGACCTCCCGGTCTGTCTGGTATATGTCTATAGACCCCCTTGTCTGTCTGGTATATGTCTATAGACCTCCCTGTCTGGTATATGTCTATATACCTCCCTGTCTGTCTGGTATATGTCTATAGACCCCCCTGTCTGGTATATGTCTATATACCTCCCTGTCTGTCTGGTATATGTCTATAGACCCCCCTGTCTGT
This sequence comes from Oncorhynchus masou masou, assembly GCF_036934945.1. Classification (NCBI taxonomy): domain Eukaryota; kingdom Metazoa; phylum Chordata; class Actinopteri; order Salmoniformes; family Salmonidae; genus Oncorhynchus; species Oncorhynchus masou. The sequence continues at coordinate 7,034 of NW_027010998.1, read as the reverse complement.
CTGGTATATGTCTATAGACCCCCTATCTGTCTGGTATATGTCTATAGACCTCCCTGTCTGTCTGGTATATGTCTATAGACCCCCCTGTCTGTCTGGTATATGTCTATAGACCCCCTTGTCTGTCTGGTATATGTCTATAGACCCCCCTGTCTGTCTGGTATATGTCTATAGACCTGTCTGTCAGTCTTTTATTTGTCTGTAGACCCCCTATCTGTCTGGTATATGTCTATAGACCTCCCTGTCTGTCTGGTATATGTCTATAGACCCCCTTGTCTGTCTGGTATATGTCTATAGACCTCCCTGTCTGTCTGGTATATGTCTATAGACTCCCTTGTCTGTCTGGTATATGTCTATAGACCTGTCTGTCAGTCTGGTATATGTCTATAGACCCCCCTGTCTGGTATATGTCTATAGACCCCCCTGTCTGGTATATGTCTATATACCTCCCAGTCTGTCTGGTATATGTCTATAGACCTCCCTGTCTGTCTGGTATATGTCTATAGACCCCCCTGTCTGTCTGGTATATGTCTATAGACGCCCCTGTATTTCTGGTATATGTCTATAGACCCCCTTGTCTAGTATATGGCTATAGACGCCCCTGTCTGTCTGGTATATGTCTATAGACCCCCTTGTCTAGTATATGTCTATAGACGCCCCTGTCTGTCTGGTATATGTCTATAGACCCTGTCTGTCTGGTATATGTCTATAGACCCCCTGTCTGTCTGGTATATGTCTATAGACGCCTGTATTTCTGGTATATGTCTATAGACCCTTGTCTAGTATATGTCTATAGACGCCCCTGTCTGTCTGGTATATGTCTATAGACCCCCTTGTCTAGTATATGTCTATAGACGCCCCTGTCTGTCTGGTATATGTCTATAGACCCCCTGTCTGTCTGGTATATGTCTATAGACCCCCTGTCTGTCTGGTATATGTCTATAGACCCCCCTGTCTGTCTGGTATATGTCTATAGACCCCCCTGTCTGTCTGGTATATGTCTATAGACCCCCCTGTCTGTCTGGTATATGTCTATAGACCCCCTGGTTGTCTGGTATATGTCTATAGACCCCCTGTCTGTCTGGTATATGTCTATAGACCTCCCGGTCTGTCTGGTATATGTCTCCAGACCCCCTTGTCTGTCTGGGTATATGTCTATAGACCTCCTGTCTGGTATATGTCTATATACCTCCCTGTCTGTCTGGTATATGTCTATAGACCCCCTGTCTGGTATATGTCTATATACCTCCCTGTCTGTCTGGTATATGTATAGACCCCTGTCTGTCTGGTATATGTCTATAGACCCCCTATCTGTCTGGTATATGTCTATAGACCTCCCTGTCTGTCTGGTATATGTCTATAGACCCCCCTGTCTGTCTGGTATATGTCTATAGACCCCCTGTCTCATCTGGTATATGTCTATAGACCCCCTGTCTGTCTGGTATATGTATAGACCTGTCTGTCAGTCTTTTATTTGTCTGTAGACCCCCTATCTGTCTGGTATATGTCTATAGACCTCCCTGTCTGTCTGGTATATGTCTATAGACCCCCTTGTCTGTCTGGTATATGTCTATAGACCTCCCTGTCTGTCTGGTATATGTCTATAGACCCCCTTGTCTGTCTGGTATATGTCTATAGACCTGTCTGTCAGTCTGGTATATGTCTATAGACCCCCCTGTCTGGTATATGTCTATAGACCCCCCTGTCTGGTATATGTCTATATACCTCCCAGTCTGTCTGGTATATGTCTATAGACCTGCTTGTGTTTATTGATTTAAACACACACACCTCCACACTCATCCCACCTCCACACTCATCCCTCCTCCACACTCATCACACCTCCACACTCATCCCACCTCCACACTCATCCCTCCTCCACACTCATCCCTCCTCCACACTCACTCATCCCACTCCACACTCATCCCACCTCCACACTCATCCCACCTCCCACACTCATCCCTCCTCCTCCACACTCATCCCACCCCCCCACACTCATCCCTCCTCCAGCCACTCATCCCTCCTCCACACTCATCCCTCCTCCACACTCATCCCACCTCCACACTCATCCCACCTCCACACTCATCCCACCTCCACACTCATCCCACCTCCACACTCATCCTCCTCCACACTCATCCCTCCTCCACACTCCCTCCACACTCATCCCACCTCCACACTCATCCCACCTCCACACTCATTCCACCTCCCAGCACTGACACCATTTTTCTTACGTTGACCCAGGTGGACAGACAGACAGTGTGTTGCTGTGTGTGCGTGTGGAGACAACCGGAACCGCCAGGTGTGTGTCCAGCCTACTAGCTGACTGTCAGGATGAGGCCTGGTCAGCTGTATGTTCTGGTTCCAGCCTCCGTTGCCCTCCTCCTCCTCCTCCTGGTCCTATCAGAACCATCTCAGACCAGCGCCTGCAACAAGGCCCTCTGCGCCTCGGATGTCAGCAAGTGTCTCATACAGGTGAAGTGTGTCCTTGTCCGTGTGTGTGTGTGTGTGTGTGTGTGTGTGTGTGTGTGTGTGTGTGTGTGTGTGTGTGTGTGTGTGTTTGTGTGTGTGTGTGTGTGTGTGTGTGTGTGTGTGTGTGTGTGTGTGTGTGTGTGTGTGTGTGTGTGTGTGTGCGTGCAGGGGGCGGACTGGGCAAAACTCTGCCCTGGCATTTTAGCCACACCAACCAACATCCCAAGCTGTCTTTAAGATGTCTGCATGTCTTTAAGATGTCTACATGTCTTTAAGATGTCTGCATGTCTTTAAGATGTCTGCATGTCTTTAAGATGTCTGCATGTCTTTAAGATGTCTGCATGTCTTTAAGATGTCTGTCTTTAAGATGTCTTTAATGTCTACATGTCTTTAAGATGTCTATGTCTTTAAGATGTCTGCATGTCTTTAAGATGTCTACATGTCTACATGTCTTTAAGATGTCATGTCTTTAAGATGTCTACATGTCTTTAAGATGTCTGCATGTCTTTAAGATGTCTGTCTACATGTCTACATGTCTACATGTCTTTAAGATGTCTGCATGTCACATGTCTACATGTCTACATGTCTTTAAGATGTCTGCATGTCTTTAAGATGTCTACATGTCTTTAAGATGTCTGCATGTCTTTAAGATGTCTGCATGTCTACATGTCTACATGTCTTTAAGATGTCTGCATGTCTTTAAGATGTCTACATGTCTTTAAGATGTCTACATGTCTTTAAGATGTCTACATGTCTTTAAGATGTCTACATGTCTTTAAGATGTCTGCATGTCTTTAAGATGTCTGCATGTCTTTAAGATGTCTGCATGTCTTTAAGATGTCTACATGTCTTTAAGATGTCTACATGTCTTTAAGATGTCTGCATGTCTACATGTCTTTAAGATGTCTGCATGTCTACATGTCTTTAAGATGTCTGCATGTCTTTAAGATGTCTGCATGTCTTTAAGATGTCTGCATGTCTTTAAGATGTCTCTGCATGTCTTTAAGATGTCTGCATGTCTTTAAGATGTCTACATGTCTTTAAGATGTCTACATGTCTGCATGTCTTTAAGATGTCTGCATGTCTTTAAGATGTCTACATGTCTTTAAGATGTCTGCATGTCTTTAAGATGTCTACATGTCTTTAAGATGTATACATGTCTTTAAGATGTCTGCATGTCTACATGTCTTTAAGATGTCTGCATGTCTACATGTCTTTAAGATGTCTGCATGTCTTTAAGATGTCTGCATGTCTTTAAGATGTCTGCATGTCTTTAAGATGTCTGCATGTCTGTATGTCTTTAAGATGTCTGCATGTCTGTATGTCTTTAAGATGTCTACATGTCTGCATGTCTTTAAGATGTCTGCATGTCTTTAAGATGTCTACATGTCTGTATGTCTTTAAGATGTCTACATGTCTGTATGTCTTTAAGATGTCTACATGTCTGTATGTCTTTAAGATGTCTGCATGTCTGTATGTCTTTAAGATGTCTACATGTCTTTAAGATGTTTGCATGTCTTTAAGATGTCTACATGTCTTTAAGATGTCTGCATGTCTTTAAGATGTCTACATGTCTACATGTCTACCCCTTGTTTTAGATCCTCTAAGTCAGGGCTATCCAACCAATGTCCAGGGTCATCTACCCTTCGCCCTAGAGCTATTAGTCAGGACTTCGTGAACTGAATATTGAATGTGAATTTCCATAAATCAAGTGACAAAAAGGGTTGAGTTGTTTCAGCGACGTTTAAACGGTGTTAAACACTAACGCTTGTGACTGTGGTGATGAAACGTACACAATGACAATTTATAAATGTTTTTAATAAAGACGCATACAAACCTGGTCTCTTTCTTGAGCAAGGCAGCTCGGGTGTTTCAAGCTCAGTGCTTTCCGTGGTGGACTGATCACGTCAACATCACACATTCAAAATAGACGCAGCAGTCATCGTCATGAATCACATCAATCTTTTGGCAAATCCTTTTCAACCCTTGTCGTATGAAGATAAATTATAGATAAAACATATCAGTGCTCATTGACATAAACATTCGCAACAAGTCAAAAATCGCAAAAATTCAGCAATGAGTGGTTGGAAGGATTTAATGGCTAAGTACAAACCATCACTTTTTGCTTCCCCTGCCGGCTATTCGGTGGAGAGGGTGTGTGAATCAAGTCCAGGTTTAAGGATTTAAAACATCTGTCTGAAAGGGTCTCTTTACCCGAGCTTAAAAGGATAAACATTCAGCCGCAACACCATGGGCCTGAACAGGTTGAATTCATTGGCCATGCTGCCAATCCACCATGACTTTTCTGCTGCTTTCCAAAAACAGCTGGAAACTCAGAAGTTGGAAATCTCAGCCTTCTGTGTGTGTACATTCAACCATGTTTTTCTGGTTGTCTTGAAAGCACCATAAATCCAGAGAATGGCTGACAGTAATAGTCTGTTTTTTTTTAATTTTTTTAACCTTTATTTAACTAGGCAAGTCAGTTAAGAGCAAATTCTTATTTTCAATGACAGCCCTAGGAACAGTTGGGGGTTAAAACTGCCTTGTTCAGGGGCAGAACGACAGATTTGTACCTTGTCTGCTCGGCGACTCAATCTAGCAACCTTTCGGTTACTAGTCCAACAATCTATTTTACAGTTTAAGAAGAGACTCAGCAACTGTTATCTTCATTTTGCCTCCTCAATGGCTTCACATGGTTGCGGGATGTACAAGCATTAGTTTTCCCACTGATTGCAGAGATTTCCATTATGAGAGGCAACACCTTCCATTATACAATGTCTTTCTGTAGCCTGTCTCGCTAGTAATAGTACTAGAATGAACAGTGTTTTAGTCATGACACACTGAGACTTACTGTATTTTATCAGAGAACAGGGCTTTAGTCATGACACACTGAGACTTACTGTATTTTATCAGAGAACAGTGCTTTACACATTGAGACTTACTGTATTTTATCAGAGAACAGTGTTTTAGTCATGACACACTGAGACTTACTGTATTTTATCAGAGAACAGTGCTTTAGTCATTACACATTGAGACTTACTGTATTTTATCAGAGAACAGTGCTTTACACATTGAAACTTACTGTATTTTTATCAGAAAACAGTGCTTTACACATTGAGACTTACTGTATTTTATCAGAGAACAGTGTTTTAGTCATGACACACTGAGACTTACTGTATTTTATCAGAGAACAGTGCTTTACACATTGAAACTTACTGTATTTTATCAGAGAACAGTGCTTTACATTGAGACTTACTGTATTTTATCAGAGAACAGGGCTTTAGTCATTACACGTTGAGACTTACTGTATTTTATCAGAGAACAGTGCTTTAGTCATGACACATTGAGACTTACTGTATTTTATCAGAGAACAGGGCTTTAGTCATTACACGTTGAGACTTACTGTATTTTATTAGAGAACAGTGCTTTAGTCATTACACACTTGTAAAGAGAACTTACACATTGTTACTGTATTTTATCAGAGAACAGTGTTTACACATTGAGACTTACTGTATTTTATCAGAGAACAGTGCTTTAGTCATGACACATTGAGACTTACTGTATTTAATCAGAGAACAGTGCTTTAGTCATGACACATTGAGACTTACTGTATTTTATCAGAGAACAGTGCTTTACACATTGAGACTTACTGTATTTTATCAGAGAACAGTGCTTAGTCATGACACACTGAGACTTGATTTTATCAGAGAACAGTGCTTTACTGTTGAGACTTTAATCAGAGAACAGTGTTAGGAAACGTACTGTATTTTATCAGAGAACAGTGCTTTAGTCATGACTTACTGTATTTCAGAGAACAGTGCTTTAGTCATGACACATTGAGACTTACTGTATTTCATCAGACATAATCCATTTTCCTCCATGTTGTATCCATGTGTTTTTACTGAACATTCAGTCGTAACAAACACTCACATGATGAGATCACTGTGAGAGTCCCGGAGGTGTAGAGAGCAGCAGTGTGTGTGTGTGTAGGAGGAGGTGGAGAGAGCAGCACTGTGTGTGTGTGTAGGAGGAGGTGGAGAGAGCAGCACTGTGTGTGTGTGTAGGAGGAGGTGGAGAGAGCAGCACTGTGTGTGTGTGTAGGAGGAGGTGGAGAGCAGCACTGTGTGTGTGTGTAGGAGGAGGTGGAGAGAGCAGCACTGTGTGTGTGTGTAGGAGGAGGTGGAGGAGAGCAGCACTGTGTGTGTGTAGGAGGAGGTGGAGAGAGCAGCACTGTGTGTGTGTAGGAGGAGGTGGAGAGAGCAGCACTGTGTGTGTGTAGGAGGAGGTGGAGAAGGCAGCACTGTGTGTGTGTGTAGGAGGAGGTGGAGAGAGCAGCACTGTGTGTGTGTGTGTAGGAGGAGGTGGAGAGAGCAGCACTGTGTGTGTGTGAGGTGGAGAGAGCAGCACTGTGTGTGTGTGTGTAGGAGGAGGTGGAGAGAGCAGCACTGTGTGTGTGTGTAGGAGGAGGTGGAGAGAACAGCACTGTGTGTGTGTGTAGGAGGAGGTGGAGAGAGCAGCAGTGTGTGTGTGTAGGAGGAGGTGGAGAGAGCAGCACTGTGTGTGTGTGTAGG
>NW_027010997.1:0-27009 GCF_036934945.1 Oncorhynchus masou masou | reverse complement strand
TAGAAGATGGATATGATAGAATACTGGTCAGGTTATCAAGGGGTAGACTTTTGACCCTATGGTTGTGTCCAACATGGCACCCTATTCCAACCACTTCTTTTGAACAGGGCTCATAGGGCTCTGGTGAGAGGTTCCATTTGGGACATAGAATTCCATCTATTCCATCGTCCTGTTCTTCCTGCAATTCAGAAACTCACCTAGACGACAGGGTGTGGTGAGAGAGAGAGGCCTAACACTCACAAAGAAAGGCATGCTAGCAATTCACCCTCTCCTCCCTCTCTCCTCCTCTCACCCCCTCTTCTCCTCACAAAGGAATGCTCCTGGTCCTACTGCATATCTCCCCCCTAACACTTCAGCCTTCAGACACTGTCCTCCTCTCTTCCCTCTCATCTCCTCTCCTCATCCCCCCTTCTCTCTACTCCCCTGGTCCTGCAGCATATCTCCCTCTGTGACAGGTTAAAGGAAATATTCATAGCCTGTTATACATTAAAAAGTATTAGTAAATTCATAGTATGTGAGGATCTTAAAACATCTAAGGTTAAAAAGATGCATTCAGTATTAGTTGATAGAGATTGATAACATTCATATAATTGTGTTAAAGTTCAAATCTGTCAAGGTGTACGAATTGTGAGAGATGTGTAAAGAGAGATGTGTAAACGTTATATTGATTACTTTATTTTGTAGTGCCGGAGATCGATTGCTCTGGTCTCCACCCATATTCCTGGGGAAAATCGCGGTCTTTTCTCATTACACTAAACGTCGAATTGAGAATACAACACCGTATCACTCTCGTGATTATTTCTCCCCTGTTTTCAGGTACTTTATTGATGATAAAAATAGTAATTTAAATGTTATAACTCGCTAACATGTCAAGAGTGTTTAAGGTGTGTCTTAGTAAGGTCTTGAGGAAGTTAGAGTTAAGTTTGAAGAGAGTAATATTAGCCCTGCTCGGTTGAAGTGAAGAATAGCATCGTACTGAGAGTAGCTGTCATCTTATGTCGATTGTGAATGAACATGTGCGTTGTTAATAAGATATTTTGCTGTGTTATTTGTATAATGGGTTTTCTGTTGTTTTGTAATGTGTTACTTTTGTGAAATATTTACACTAAACGTTGAATTGAGAATACAACACCGTATCACTCTTGTGATTATTTCTCCCCTGTTTTCAGGGGCGTAACACCTCCAGCAGCTCAGCCTTAAGACATTGACCCTTCACCCCATCTTTACAATTACAGAATTCATAGAATGACAGACATTCCTGTTCTATTGCAATGTTCCGTGCTGGCTGGACCGGACCGATGGCCTTACAGAAGTTGTTGTTACAGGGTGTAATGTTAGGAATGTCTCATTCGTTGATTTTTATCAGAAGCCTGGATAATAAATACAAATATATATTTTTAAATAGCCACTACAAACAAAACTAAAGTTTAATACACTTTTTTAAAGGAGATTTCAAATTAAATCCTGCGAGATTATAATGAGGTTTATGTTATTTTTGCTCTTTGTTCAAAGATTTTCACTACGATTATGTAAACAGCTAGAGTAACACACATATATATACATTTTGAATGTGGCTATTTCTTAGATACCAACTCAATTCCTTGTGCAAAAAAAGGGAGGCTTGCGCTGCTGGCATATATGCCGATCAAATACAGTGCTGTGAAAAGGTATTTGCCCCCTTCCTGATTTTATTTTTGCATTATCACATAAATGTTTGAATCATCAACAAATGTTAAATTACACAAGGAGTAACACAAGTATATATATAAAATACATTTTGAATGTGAAAATGTTTCTTAGATACCAACTCAATTCACTTATTGAAAAAAAAGGGAGGCTTCCGAACCATCTGGCATATAGTGATCAAAATACAGTGCTGTGAAAAGGTATTTGCCCCCTTCCTGATTTGCTTATTTTTTGCACATAAAGATATCACACTGTAAATTTTTGTGAAGAATCATCAACAAATGGGAATAATCATGAAGATAACCAAGTAAACACAAAATTCAAACTTTTAAGTGATAAAAACTGTTATTTATTAAGGGAAAAAAGCCCCTTCAACCTTCATGGCCCTAAGTGAAAAAGTGAGGATTGCTCCCCTTGTTAAATCATGAATTTACTGTGGTTAATCACATTTTTTGGATAGCTGAGTTCAATTTCACTAGCCACACCCAGGCCTGATTACTGCCAGATCTGTTGAATCAAGACATCACTTAATAAATAGAACCTGTCTGACAAAGTGAAATAGGCCAAAAGATCTCAAAAAGCAAGACATCATGCCACGATCCAAAGAAGTTCAGGAACAGATGAGAAACAAAGTAATTGATCAGTCTGGAAAGGGTTACTAAGCCATTTCTAAAGCTTTGGGACTCCAGCAAACCACAGTAATAGCCATTATCCACAAATGGAGAAATTTGGAACAGTGGTGAACCTTCCCAGGAGTGGCGGCCTATCAAAATTACCCCAAGAGCGCAGCGACGACTCATCCAAGAGGTCACAAAAGAACCCACATCAACATCCAAAGAACTGCAGGCCTCACTTGCCTAAGTTAAGGTCAGTGTTCAGGACTCAACCAACCATAAGAAAGAAACTGGGCAAACCTGGCATCCATGGCAGAGTTCCAAAGGCGAAAATCACTGCTGACCAAAAAGAAGATAAAGGCTCGTCTCACTTTTGGCAAAAAACATCTTGATCATCCCCAAGACTTTTGGGTAAATATTCTGTGGACTGACGAGACAAAAGTTTAACTTTTTGGAAGGTGTACGTCATGTTATTTCTGGTGTAAATGTAACACAGCATTTCAGAATAAGAACATCATACCAACAGTCAAATATGGTGTTGGTAGTGTGATGGTCTGGGGCTGCTTTGCTGCTTCAGGACCTGGACGACTTGCTGTGATTGGTTGAACCATGAATTCTGCTCTCTACCAAAAAAATCCTGAAGGAGAATATCCTGCCATCAGTTCGTGACCTCAAGCTGAAGCGCACTTGGGTTCTGCAGCAGGACAATGATCCAAAACACAAATATTATCTTTGTGTAATATTTTAATTTGTTTGATCTGAAACATTGAAGTGTGACATGTGCAAAAAAAAACTAATCAGGAAGGGGCAAATACTTTTTTTCACAGCACTGTATACTGCTTGGATTCCGATTAAGGTGTTTACATGTACTATTCATTTGAAAGATTCAACAAAAATCCAGGTGTTTTAATAAACTTATGCTTACTTGATCATGACATTATGATCATTATGATGCCGATTAAGATAAGCAGAGTAAGGTGTTTACATGACTACTGCCATAATCAGTTTCATTTCGATGTATTAGTTTGCATGTAAACATACTCACTTAGAGAAATGTAGATTATTCTATTTAATAAAAAAAACAAGGTAACAAACAGAAACAGAAGCCAGTGTACTATGTGCAATGACATGGATAGCATCACAAATCCCTATGGGCCCTGGTCAAAAGTAGCTCTATATATATATATATATACACACACACACATTAGGGTTGGTATATAGCCCTATTTGGTAAAAGACCAAGTCCGTATTATGCCAAGAACAGCTCAAATAAGCAAAGAGAAACGGCAGTCCATCATTACATTAAGACATGAAGGTCAGTCAATGCAGTCACAAAAAACCATCAAGCTCTTGTCAGGATTTGGCCAGGGTTGTTCCGGGTTTTGGTCACTAGATGCCCCCATTGTGCTTTTTGACCTTTGTTTTTCCCTTGTTCCCCATTATTATTTGCACCTGTGCCTCGTTTTCCCCTGATTGTATTTAAACCCTTAGTTTCCCTCAGTTCTGTGCTCTGTGTTTGTATGTTAGCACCCAGCCCTAGTGTTCTGTGTAAATTCCGGTGGATGCTCTTGTGGAATTCTGTTTTTTGTTTTTGAGGATCTCTTAAGGCTTTTTTTGTGCTATTCCTACCATCTTTTGGATTTACTATTTTTGTATTGAAGGACTTCTCCTTTTTACATTAAATTACACCGTCTTAAGTACTGCTGTGTCTGCCTCATCTTCTGGGTTCTGCTGACTATTCGTGGCTCAGTTGGTTAAGCTGTTTCTCATCCGGAGAAAATGGCTCCTGACAGCTCTATGATGAAAATGGCTCTCATGAGGATCGCCACAGGAAAGGAAGACCCAGAGATACATCTGCTGCAGAGGATAAGTTCATTAGAGTTGGAATGCAGAGTTAAGGAAAAGCAGCCAACAAGTGCTCAGCATATGTGGGAACTCCTTCAAACACTGTTGGAAAACTTTCCCGATGAAGCTGGTTGAGTGAATGAAGCTGGTTGAGAGTGTGCAAAGCTGTCATCAAGGCAAAGGGTGGTTACTTTGAGGAATCATAATATTTTTTATATATATTTTTTATTATTATTTTTAGCCCCCTTTTTCTCCCCAATTTCGTAGGATCTAATTAGTAGTTACTATCTTGTTTCATCGCTACATCTCCCGTATGAGCTCGGGAGAGGCGAAGGTCGAGAGCCATCGTCCTCCGAAACACAACCCAACCAAGCTGCACTGCTTCTTATTAACACAGCGCGCATAAAACCCTGAAGCCAGCCACACCAATGTGTCGGATTAAACACTGTACACCTAGCGACCTGGGCAGCGTGTACTGCGCCCGGCCCGCCACAAGAGTCGCTAGTGCGCGACGAGACAAGGATATCCCTGCCGGCCAAACCCTCCCTAACCCGGACGACGCTAGGCCAATTGTGCGTCGCCCCATGGATTCCCAGTCGCGGCCGGCTGCGACAGAGCCTGGGCTCGATCCCAGAGTCTCTGGTGGCACAGCTACCACTTCGCCTCCCAGGAGGCCCTATATAACATTTATTTTGATTTGTTTAGCACTTTTTTGGTTACTACATGATTCCACGTGTTATTTCATAGTTTCAATGTCTTCACTATTATTCTACAATGTAGAAAATAGTAAAAATATAGAAAAACCCTGGAATGAGTAGGTGTGTCTAAACTTTTGACTGGTATTGTATACAAAAATGATAGGGTGGCATTTGGGACACAGCCCTGGTAAGCCCCTGAGGGGTGGAGTGGCCCATCTCAGATGCAGTGACTCGGGGTGAATACAGTTAATAATTAGCTAACAGACAGACAGCAGGTTTGGCTGCACATTCAAATTTAAGACATAATTCCAATTTAGCTAAAATTCCAGAGCAAGCTAGCTAGTTATACTGCAAAAAAAGTAATTCTAACAACACCACAATGATGACAAAGGTTTTTCTACTAATGGTTTGCCTTCTGAATGTCATTGTGTTTCCAAGCCACTAAATGCACTTTAGGCTATGTCTTCATCAGCGCCAATTAGGTAGAATTAAGTAAAACCTTCAGTCGGGTACCTGTGCTCAGGAGAATCTTCATAACAAAATTGTGACGCAACGTGCAACCCATTAATTTATTTCAAAGTTGCTAATTTTTAAATTATAAATACAAATGACTACCTGCAAATTGGATTGAACCCAACCCTGTCAAACAGGTAGCTATCGGACAGGTCCAGCAGGTCTTGAGCTGGACAGACAGAATGCAAGGGGTTAAAGGATGAGAGAAAAAGAGGGAGGGGTCTGACTGGACAGGTCCTTAAAAAGGAGAGTAGGGAGAGGTAGAACTCAACACACAGGCAGGACAAAGAAAGAGAGATACCCAGTGAAGACCTCTGAAGATCTCCGAAGAAGTGAAGCTACAACGGAACATTTTAGAAGGTGAGATTTCAACATCTGTTCATCTAAAACTGTATCTGAATGCATGCCAAATGGCACCCTATTCCCTATATAGTGCACTACTTTTCACCAGGGCCCATAGAGCACATTTAACCCTGGTTAAAAGTACTGCACTATATATGGAATAGGGTGCCATTTGGGGGACATGCATATTCATGTGTGCTTGGCTAATCTCCTCTATGTGGTGGAACACATGATACTTGGTATTCCTCAGCCCTACATTAGCTGAATCTGCTCTAATGTAATAGTACTGGAATATATCCGATAAGTGGAATGGCTGGGGGTACTCCAAGAGAGGTTAGGGAAACTTACCTACACTCTGAAGTACTCACTGACTTTGACTTGATGGCTTCTCTTTCACTGTCTGTCTGTGTGTGTGTCTCTCGCTCTCTCTTTCTCTCCCAGGAGACTATCACCATGGCGATGTTGACCATTCTTCTGCTTCTCAGTGCTGCCATTGCACTGAGCGAAGCCTTAACTCTGGATGAAGCAAGTAAGAGTTCACCTCACACTCAAACATATTTTTTATGTTGTAGCGGGGGTGAGTGTTAGTGTGTGTGGAATGACTGATCTACAAATAATATTGAGTAGTTATTTATGATGCCAGGTGATTTGTAGATCAGTCAGTCTCAGCCCACCTTGAAAGTTGGCTGCTATTTCTAATGTGCCCTGTGTCTTCTCCTTACAGATGCTATGGTGGCATCTGCAGCAAATAAAAAAGCCCATGCCCCACAGACTGGTTCCAGTTTAATTCACGCTGCTTCATGTTTGTCCAGACTGCAAGGACATGGCCTGAAGCAGAGGTATAATGCTTACCCTCTACTGTGAATTAAAGAAGTTCAATTGAAATCAACTTGCATATTTGGTGTGATGTTACCTTAAAGGGGATTTTGCCTTATTGTAACAGGCATCACATGGATGTCCAGTATGTAAAATACTGAACCTCCCCTTTAAGTTATTGTCTAGTTAGACATTTCTAGGCTTTGCAATATTTATTTAATGTGTGGAGTCAGAACTCCTGTATATTGGAACCCACAGGCCATTAGTTAAGACATAGACACTAATATAGACACTAATATCTCGATGAGCCTATTTCAAAGAACATTAGTTGTGATGGCCAATATTTGATTGTGAGAGTCCTAGACAACAAATTCTCACAAAGACTGGACAACTGACTAATACCTACATTATGACATGTCTTTGTCCCTGTCTATGGCTTGCTCTAGCGCCACTGTATGTTCCTTGGAGCAAACCTGGCGTCTGTGCACAGCTCTAGGGAGTCCCAATTTCTACAGGCGGTGGTGTTGATCAAGACTGGCGATTTCCCTCTGACCTGGATTGGAGGATATGATGCTGTTCAGGCAAATGTGGAAAAGGTACCCAATTGTCATATTTGAGTAAAAGTTCAAATACCTTAATAGAAAATTACTACTGTAAAAGTGAAATGTTTACTCTACCTGAACAGTCCAGCTATAGTATACTCACAGATGAATAGGATTTTTGGTATGCTCATCAATATGTCAAGGGTCACTTGTGAAGTCAGGGCCGTACTCACAAAACGTGTCAGAAAATGAATCCTGTTAAACCTGTTTTAAGACAAAATAACTTTTGGGGTGATGTTAAGACACTGCTCAGACAAACTCTGAGCCAGGAGTAAAATCAAGTCACTAAAGTTTATCTCAGCTAGTAATCATGACATTTTGAGGTACGACAAAGGAAAGATAGTGATGATGCTCATTGACATGTTACAAATTATGGTGAATAGCCAATCGCAATGAGGCTTCGGCAGCTGTGAACTCTATAGCACCCTTCAGATGACCATGGTAAACATGACATTACATTAAATGTTGCAATGGTAAAACGTTTGATATAATTTGCACCTGACAGGATCTGTTTGCATACTTAGGATCATTTCCTAATATGTTGGGATGCATTTTCTGTTTTGTTTGACCAATTCTATATTTTAAATAATGTGATAGGCATATTCAGGGTTGAGGATTAACACATTACATGTAATGGATTGCAAAAAAACTAATCTGTTACATTCCCAGAACAAAATATTGTAATCGGATTACTGACACTTTAGAAAAACTGGATGATTACTTCTAGGATTACTTTTCAATTCAGAAAGGATGTTAGAATATTATTTAGTTGTTGACATCTTTGCATTTAAAAAAGTTGCAAGTTTAACTTTGTTCAACCTGAGTGAATATGACTTCAAGTCAGGAGACCACTATGACACCAAATGTGTTTGATGGATTGCGGAAAAAGAGCAGGAATAGGCTTTTGTAGGCTACAGTCCAAGCTATGTCAAATCAAATGTATTTATATTGCCCTTCTTACATCAGCTGATATCTCAAAGTGCTGTACAGAAACCCAGCCTAAAACCCCAAACAGCAAGCAATGCACGGTGTTGAAGCACGGTGGCTAGGAAAAACTCCCTAAAAAGGCCAGAACCTAGGAAGAAACCTAGAGAGGAACCAGGCTGTGAGGGGTGACCAGTCCTCTTCTCGTGGTGCCAGGTGGAGATTATAACAGAACATGGCCAAGATGTTCAAATGTTTATAAATGTTTACAAATAAATGTATAAATGTTTACAAATAATAATAATCACAGTAGTTGTCGAGCAACAAGTCAGCACCTCAGGAGTAAATGTCAGTTGGCTTTTCATAGCCGATCATTTAGAGTATCTCTACCGCTCCTGCTGTAGAGAGTTGAAAACAGCAGGTCTGGGACAGGTAGCACGTCCGGTGTACAGGTCAGGGTTCCATAGCCGCAGGCAGAACAGTTGAAACTGGAGCAGCAGCATGGCCAGGTGGACTGGGGACAGCAAGGAGTCATCATGCCAGGTAGTCCTGAAGCATGGTCTTAGGGCTCAGGTCCTCCGAGAGAGAAAAGAAGAAAGAGAAAGAGAGAAATTAGAGAGAGCATACTTAAATTCACACAGGGCAATGTCTTCCAAAGGGAGCAACTGCTGTCCGCATCCAAAGATTATCCAACTTGAATAAACACTTGGAGGTTAGGACAACAGCAGTGGTGTAGCCTACGGGCGTACGGATATCACTTATTATTGATATCTACTTATCTACTTATTATTGATGTGAATCACACTGCTGGTCTCTCATTTAGCTATTTGAGGCATCGACAGTTTTTAAGTTGTGGGTGACTGTTCACAAATGTATATGTGTATTTTAACCCAATAATGGTTGAATTGAAGTTCAAGCTATCTATCAATCATTGTTTTTGTGACTAGTGGACATCCAGTGAAAAATGCACTCTTGCAACACCTGCACTGCCTGTCTCCATACTGTCAATAACTAGTTTAATTGAATGAGGCCGAGAGCAGGGCTTTTAACTTCTCTAGGATAGGGGGACAGTCGCGTCCCACTTGGCCAAAAGCCAGGGAAATGCAGAGCGGCAAATTCAAATAAAATTATATAAAAATCAAATTCTGGTCTTTTTGTTCGAATAATTCCGTCCATATATATCCAAAATGTCAATTTATTTGGCGAGTTTGATCCTGAAAAAAAGAGCTTCCAATTTGCGCAAAGCCACTACAAAATATCTCAAAAGTTACCTGTAAACTTTGCCAAAACGTTTCAAAATACTTTTGTAATACAACTTTAGGTATTTTAAACCTTAATAATCGATCAAATTGAAGACGGGTCTAAATGTTTTCAATACAGGACAAGAGGAAACTAACACTACTTTTCTAGTCTTGCCCAACTCTCAACAGAGTTACACTTATTCAAGATGGTCGCACTTCTTCATTTCACATAGGAATAACCTCAGCCATTTTCCAACGACTGGTGACATCCAGTGGAAGTGGAAGAGGTATGAACTGCAAACAAGTGCCTCAGAAATATAGTTCCCCAATGAAAACTCATTGAATAGACAGTGACCTCAAAAAAAAAACAAATTTATGAATGGTTAGTCCTCGGGGTTTTGCCTGCTACATAAGTTCTGTTATACTCACAGACATGATTCAAACAGTTTTAGAATCCAAATCTACTAATAATATGCATATCTTATATTCTTGGCATGAGTAGCAGGAAGTTGAAATTGGGCACGCTATTTATCCAAAAGTGAAAATGCTGCCCTCTATTTTAATACTGCAATCTAATTTCTGATGATGATATATATTTCAATATGTTTAACGGACACATGCTCAAACTCATGCTCTTTTGATAGACTTAAATAGCTGCAAATTTTCAAGATATCAAAGTGTAACCAACAAAAAAGTCAACAGTAGGCCTATAGCAAATGGAGCAAATGGCATAAATGTTTCACATACAAATACCATTTTTTGGTAGGCTAGTGCCCAGAGCATGCCATTCCGAAAGCAGCATTTCTTATTCAACTCAAAGCAATGATCCCAATCAGTCCTTAGTTTTTAAGTTATGCTCAGGTTAAACAAGGAGTATTCTATGAATTGGAATGACTGGAAATCTGACAGACTTTGTTCTTTGTTTCATGTAAAGATGTAGTTTAATCATATTATTATCTGTAGTATAAGCCTACATAAATAACACAAGTACAATTAAACATTTATGGCTATTTAAACTCTAACATTAATTTATCCTGCAAAAAATGTAGTTCAATTGGTAATATTAATTTATCTTCTTCTAATGCCTCTTGAGCTATCATATTACTGAGTTTGGGTAATCCAAAAGTTACATTACTGATTACAATTTTGAACAGGTAACTAGTAATTGTAACCGAGTTACATTTAGAAAGTAACCTACAGTACCCAACCCTGGGCATATGGCACTGAATCATACAGTATAATGGTTGTTAAAAGCAGAATTTTGATACAATTACTGTTTTATTCACACAGTGGTTACTTCCATTTAACAATGCTAAATGGTTTTTCTAACAGTAGGCATCAAGTTACTTTCCGAAATGTTGCATAAATGCTTGAAAGGGCTATTATTTTGACCGAACACCATTAAAGTTTACATAGCCCCTAAATGCTTTCAATTACCCAATTCTATAAGCATGTCCAATTTAGCCATTCTTTTAACAACATGATATTCCACTTGAAATAACATGGTTATTGAAATTGTCGGAAACAATATGTGATTATTTATTAGCCTAGTGGTTAGATGTATTTAGGCATATCATGTGAATAAGGCCTCATGTGAAATCATACCTCATGTGAAATCATTGTCTTAAGCGCAAGATATACTGTTGCATGTAGGTCTAGATTATTTATGGGTTGATCATATAAAAATATCAAAACATTATGTTAACAACTCCAAAGAAATGTCTTGTCTGTGGTGGAGGAAGCACTGACTCACTGCCTTTTTCTATTATCAAAACACCTGCTGGTAACTCTCAACTGGTTTGGACTGATGAGACTCATATAACCCATCAGATTTGGAGTAAAATCTCTCTATTCTCTATTCTCTGACCTAGGTTTGGAAGATCTTATAGATGCCCACTGCAGTATCAACTGACACAGTGGGTTATAGTGGGACAGCATAGTAGGCTAGATAGAGTACTATAGCATCATAAGTCATACATTGTTTAAATATTACAAAATCTGTGGCAGTGATTTCAGTTTAGAATGTCGAAGCCTGCGTTACACCATTCAAATGAATGGGGATAGAACAAGCTTTATATGAGCAAAAAGATAGCAAAAAGCTATTTTGCAGCAATCTAAGGTGAGTCAGTCTGTACATCAGCCTGTACATGTCAATGTTGGTTTAATGTTTGTAGCATTAACATTTCAAGAGCAGTAGATAATCAAAATACGTCCCATTGAAGCCTATGGTTATAATTCAAAAAGTATAAATGATATCAAAAACAACAAATAAATTACAGCAAACAACAAACACTCTTTTTCCCTTCAGACATCATTGCACGTGTTATAGAAGGGCACATGATGTACCACCATTTTTAACATGCTGCTCAACGCTCCTCAACTTGGCAACAAAATCAATAACAATGTTGGTGTGGCGGTCAGTGGTGCTGTTTCCCCCTACTGCGGATTCCATCTTTAAACGGTTGTGTTCTAGTTATATGTGATTTCTTTGATACTGAGACCTCAGTTCTTCCTCACAGGACAGGCTATGGTTCTGGAGTGACGGATCTACATTTAATCACCAGAACTGGGCGGAAGACGAGCCCAATAACTATAACGGTGCCAGAGAGCCATGTGTTCAGATGAACTTTGGAGGTACAGTAAGCCCACTATCATTCACTGATCCATTCATCAAATTAAACGTTATTCATAGTAAGTATAACAAATAAATCTGACACAAACACACTTTTATTTTAATTTTTATGTTTATATCTGAATTGATTTGAGAGTTCATTTCTATTCTGTGTTTCCTCTTAAGGTAAAGATGCCTGGAATGATGAATTATGTGAAAGGAGATATCCCTCTGTGTGCTCCATAAGGACCTGTTCAATCCGTCAAACCATCAACTGAAACCAAACATTCTACTGCGTAGTGTCAGCAACCTAACTGAACAATGTTTATGGTAAAATCAAATACTTTATGAAGATTATTTGTTGCTGTAAAATGAAAGTTTAGTTACTTGTTGCAGACAATGTTGATGTGGTTTGTTGTCAATAAAACAGGTGTACACATTATTTTCTCTCAGGAGTCATTATTTAAACATGAATGATAGTTCCATAATTGTCAAATCCTTTGAAGTGTTTCGTTAAGATAGTCTAAGATCTGGGAGTCTGTTCAGCGGTCATTTAAATTCTTTGATATTCTTTCAATTATTCTTGGAGAATTTAATTTATAATTGATTTCTTGTATAACCAAAAAGGTTGTATTACTCCACAAACAACATGAATGTAAACAAACAATGTATATTGCTTTAAAATAAGTCAAACATTATCATGTGGTTGTCATAGACCGTTAGAGCGCTGTCTATGAATTTGAGAGGCGTTACGTTTCCCTACATCATCCATTCTCTCTATACCAAGTAACGGGTCAGCCGTTTGACTGTTCTTAGAATCACAGAATGTAGCTTTTTGTTTCCAAACTCTCACTGGTTATAGACATGTGTGAGTACAAGATGTGCTTGTTCCAGCCAAATATATTAGAGTTGTATGGAATGGTGTGATAGTCACAGTGTGACATGTTTTTTCCCTCTGTTAACAGCTATGTAGTATAATTACATCAACATGATCATGATAATCAACACATTTAGTTTTGTTATTTGCTACTTTGTACTTGCTGAATGAGTGAGAGTGTGAATACGATATAGTATACTAAATATTATAGCCTAGCACATCATGTTACATTACATTGGTAAACACAAAAACTGTTTCCAGTGACAAGTTGATGAGAAGACCGGTCAATAGTTATGTTGGGCAGCTGTACTTCAAACAACATTTGCCAGTTGAATATAGACAGAATAGGATAGTAAGTTTCATTCCGGATTTTCTACTCAAAATGTTGGGTTATTTCTTTATGTACAAAACCTCACATTGTAATTTTACATTAACATCATTATTGAAAGATTATTAATGAGATCCTATGTACGTTATATATTGTCATCAATAATGATGAAAGCCTATGTATAATTTTAGGCTTCATGGGACGTGAACACTCATCAAATGACACTTGAAGATAACGTGCCAACCACTGGTCTACCAACCCATGTTTATGACAGACAGGAGACAGTACAGGCAGACAGTCTCAGGCGGGATGACATCACAATGGGTACTAGAACTCACCTGCAGCTCACTTCTGCTACATTCACACCTCCAGGGGGACCCCATTGATTTCATTAGTCTCTCTCACTCAGATATCATATTAACATGGCAAAATGTGTAAAATTACAGGAAATGTGGTTTAAAACTGCAAACATTTCTCTCCACCCTATGGCAAAATGTGTACAATTGCAGGACATGTGTTATGAAATTGGAAAATCTCATCTTCGCCCAATGGCAAACTGCTCGGAATTGACACAAACTTTCTTTAAACCTGCAATATTTTCCTGTTGTAATTTTAAGTTCCTATGAAACTGCTACGTTTCTGACCAAGTGCATCATGGAAACAATCTGTCAGTCCCCACGCTACATTATTACATGTTTGATCCGTGTACAAATAGGCACAAGGGAATACGTCTGTAAGGTATAACTTTCCCTTAATCAGAATCTAGTTACCAATTCATGATTAAATAGTCCAACACATTAATTAAAATGTACATGTTTTAATCACAGGATAATTCCACAACACAAGCTACTAAAAAATCTCTGCACCACATGTACAGTTGAAGTCGGAAGTTTTAAATACACTTAGGTAGGAGTCATTAAAACTTGTTTTTCGACCACTCCACATATTTCTTGTTAACAAACTATAGTTTTGGCAGTCGGTTAGGACATCTACTTTGTGCATGACTCAAGTAATTTTTCCAACAATTGTTTACAGACAGATTATTTCACGTACAATTCACTGTATCACAATTCCAGTGGGTCAGAAGTTTACATTCACTCAGTTGACTGTGCCTTTAAACAGCTTGAAAAATCCAGAAAATTATGTCATGGCTCAAGAAGCTTCTGATAGGCTAATTGACATAATTTGAGTCAATTGGAGGTGTACCTGTGGATGTATTTCAAGGCCGACCTTCAAACGCAGTGCTTCTTTGCTTGACATCATGGGAAAATCAAAGGAAATCAGCCAAGACCTCAGAAAAAAATGGGATACCTCCACAAGTCTGGCTCATCCTTGGGAGCAATTTCCAAATATCTGAAGGTGCCACATTCATCTGTACAAACAATAGTACACACGTATAAACACCACGCAGCCGTCATACCGCTCAGGAAATAGAGCATTCTGTCTCCTAGAGATGTACGTACTTTGGTGCGAAAAGTGTAAATCAATCCCAGAACAACAACAAAGGACCTTGTGAAGATGCTGTAGGAAACAGGTACGAAAGTATCTATTTCCACAGTAAAACAAGTCCTATATCGACATAACCTGAAAGGCCGCTCAGCAAGGAAGAAGCCACTGTTCCAAAACCGCCATAAAAAAGCCAGAGTACGGTTTGCAACTGCACATGGGGACAAAGATCGTACTTTTGGAGAAATGTCCTCTGGTCTGATGAAACAAAAATATAATTGTTTGGCCATAATGACCATCGTTATGTTTGGAGGAAACAGGGGTGGCTTGCAAACCGAAGAACACCATCCCAAACGTGAAGCAGGTAGGTGGCAGCTTCATTTTGTGTGGGTGCTTTGCTGCAGGATGGACTGGTGCACTTCACAAAATAGATGACATCATGAGGATGGAAAATTATGTGGATATATTGAACCAACATTTCAAGACATCAGTCAGGAAGTTAAAGCTTGGTGGCAAATGGGTCTTCCAAATGGACAATGACCCCAAGCATATTTCCAAAGTTGTGGCGAAATGGCTTAAGGACAACAACGTCAAGGTATTGGAGTGGCCATCACAAAGCCCTGACATCAATCCTCCCATTTGTGGGCAGAACTGAAAAAGCGTGTGCGATCGAGGAGGCCTACAAACCAGCTCTGTCAGGAGGAAAGGGCCAAAATTCACCCAACTTATTGTGGGGAGCTTGTGGAAGGCTACCTGAAAGGTTTGACCCAATTTAAACAATTTAAAGGCAATGCAACCAAATACTAATTGAGTGTATGTAAACGTCTGACCCACTGGGAATGTGATGAAAGAAATTAAAGCTGAAATATATATTTCTCTCTACTATTATTCTGACATTTCACATTCTTAAAATAAAGTGGTGATCCTAACTTAGTAAGACAGGGAATTTTACTAGAATTAAATGTCAGGAATTGTGAAAAACTGAGTTGAAATGAATTTGGCTAAGGTGTCTGTAAACTTCCGACTTCAACTGTAGGTCCACAGTTCAGCACCAGGATAGCACACATGACATCACTACCTTAACCTCAGCTTTGCAGGAGTCCTTCTTTTGTCATTTTAGCAGACGTTCTTATCCAGAGGAATTAGGGTAAATTGCTTTTCTCAATGGCACATCAACAGATTGTTTACCAACACTCTTAAATGCTAGGCTACCTGCCAGGTCCTTCAATGTGCAAAAGAAAACTGGCCAAATTAATTTCCCAAAAGCAATCTGGTACATAAATTTGTGTTAAGTAATAATTTGTTAATTCATTCTCAAAGGGTATATGCTAACAAGGCTTGTGGATAGATGCTCATACACATGTGCTCTGCTATGACCCTTTTTAGCCAGTCTCAAAAGCTAAACATTTTCCAAAAGCATTTGAGAGAGAGAGAGTCGGTGGTAGAGAGAGAGAAAGAGAGTATAACATTATTGTCAGAAGGAGAAAGAGAAAGAAGAAAGGCAGAGATCCGTGTTTGAAAAACTAAGGCTATATTGAATAGACACCAGTATTGCCCAACATTAGATTTAGTCCACACCGGAATGGTAAGTTGTGGAACATACAAGACACCGTCTGGAATCACAGGATTTAACCAATCAGCATTCAGGATTAGTGACCAAACCCATTGTATAACATTATATAATATCACATTGTAGCCTATCATAGCACATACTTTTATGTCAAATCAGAGAGAAGGTTTTATTGCATCATCAAACTTCCTTCAAACACCAAATAGCACCAGCCTGGGTCTATGAGGATCTATGCACTCAAAAACATATTTGGTTAAAAATCAACCCAATTTGTGTTATTTGGTAACCCAGCGCTGGGTTATAATTGGACAGAACATGCTTATTTTTACAGACAGTTGGGTTGGGTGAATAACCCTAAATGTTATGTTGTTGGGTTAAAACATGGGTCATGTAAAATGTAATCCAAAGGTTATTTTCAGGAGGTGTGTTTTTTAGACTTTCTGGTAGTACCATCTTAAGTTGGTACACTGCAAATGTCAACGTTCACTAAATATGTTAGCACAGACAAAAACCTGAGGAAGAAATCAAAACTGGAAGTGGGAACTCAATTTTGAAAACAGTGCCATCTTAGATATGGATGAGCATGCACTTCCTAGGGCTTCCACAATATGTCACTGTCTCTAGATTCTGGTTGTATGATTCTACTATAAAGGACGGGCTCATAATAGCTCTTTGAGTGGGTGGTCTCGTAGAAAGCCTCGGTCTCATTGCGCACCGTCACGAGAGAGTGTTCTTGCGTTCAATGCGTTTCTTCAGACAATGAAATTCTCCGGTTGGAACCTTATTGCTGATTAATGTTTAAAACATCCTAAATATGGATTGCATACATCGTTTGACATGTTTCCACGACCTTTAACGGAACTTTTTGAGTTTTTGTCTGGAGGAATTGCTCGTGCTTTTTGAGGATTGAATACTTGGCTAAATGATGGGCTTTATGGAACTTTATGGAACAAATCAGTCATTTTATTGTCAAACTGGGATTCCTGGACCTGCCTTCTGATGAAGATATTCAAAGATAAGCGAATATTTAGTGTTTTTGTAGCTTCTGTTGACGCCAAAATGGTGGCTATTTTGGGTTCTGAGCGCCGTTCTCAGATTATTCTTTTCCGTAAAGTTTAAAAACAATCTGACACAGCGATTGCATAGAGGATACGTTTATCGTTTATCTTTAATTCTGTGAATAACACTTGCATCTTTTATCAATGTTTATTGTAGGAAAAACACAAAAAGTATTTCTGCAAAGTCTCCGGATGTTTTGGAATCAATAATAATGGGGATCAAGGGAAAAACATGTGGGGACATCTACTGACACCAATGAAAACTGAGATTCATATATAATATATATATATTCATATATATATATACATTGCTCGAACAAAACACACAATACATGTATAACATGATGTTCTATGAGTGTCATCTGATGGAGATAATCAAAGGTTAGTGATTCATGTTATCTATATTTCTGCTTTTGTGACTGTGAAAAATGGCTGTGTGTGTTTTGAATTTGGTGGTCATCTAACATAAATATGTTGTTTTCGCTGTAAAACATTTTAAAATCGGACACGGTGGGTAGATTAGCAAGATATTTATCTTTCATTTTCTGTATTGGACTTGTTAATGTGTGAAAGTTAAATATTTCTAAATAATATTTTTTTTCAGCTGAATGGGAGAGGATGTTCCCTTTAGGGAACTCCTTGCCATAACAAGTTTTAAAGCCAACAACATATCTTGCATACAATAAATACAGTTTTATACAGGAAACCTTCAAGACATAGTTTGGATCCCAATGGCACTATATTCCATCTGCCCTATATAGTTCACTACTTTGACCAGAGCTAACGGTTTCTTCCGTTGAAGGAGAGGAGGACCAAAATGCAACGTGGTTAGTGTTCAACATGTTTAATAAGGACAAAAAACGTGAACACCACAAAATACAAAACAACAAATGTGGAAAAAACCCAAAACAGTCCTCTGGTACAAAGACAGAAGACAACCACCTACAGAATATGGCTGCCTAAATATGGTTCCCAATCAGAACAACGATAGACAGCTCCCTCTAATTGAGAAGCAATCTAGGCAACCATGACATACAAACTACCTAGAAACAGCCCATAAACATACAAAAACCCTAGACCAGACAAAACACATCAATCCCCCATGTCACACCCTGACCTAACCAAAATAATAAATAAAACAAAGATAACTAAGGCCAGGGCGTGACAAGAGCCCTATTGCTAGATTATTATGAGGTTAATGCTGTTTTTTCACTTTTTTTCACCTCCTGTCATCAAAGACTTTCTAGCGTCTAAACACTACAGTAAAAAGTGGTCAGAGGTCCAGGCCACTATAGTATCCCAATTGTAGAAGATGGATATGATAGAAGACTGGTCCAGGTTATCAAAGAGGTAGACTTTTGACCCTATGGTTGTGTCCCATGGCACCCTATTCCAACCACTTCTTTTTGAACAGGGCTCATAGGGCTCTGGTGAGAGGTTCCATTTGGGACATAGAATTCCATCTATTCCATCGTCCTGTTCTTCCTGCAATTCAGAAACTCACCTAGACGACAGGGTGTGGTGAGAGAGAGAGGCCTAACACTCACAAAGAAAGGCATGCTAGCAATTCACCCTCTCCCACTCCCCTCTCTTCCTCTCACCCCCTCTTCTCCTCACAAAGGAATGCTCCTAGTCCTACTGCATATCTCCCCTAACACTTCAGCCTTGAACACTGTCGTCCTCTCTTCCCCTCCTCATCCCCTCTCATCCCCCTCTCTACTCCCTGGTCCTGCAGTATATCTCCCTCTGTGACAGGTTAAAGGAAATATTCATAGCCTGTTATACATTAAAAAGTATTAGTAAATTCATAGTATGTGAGGATCTTAAAACATCTAAGGTTAAAAAGATGCATTCAGTATTAGTTGATAGAGATTGATAACATTCATATAATTGTGTTAAAGTTCAAATCTGTCAAGGTGTACGAATTGTGAGAGATGTGTAAAGAGATGCGTAAACGTTATATTGATTACTTTATTTTGTAGTGCGGAGATCGATTGCTCTGGTCTCCACCCATATTCCTGTGGAAAATGCGGTCTTTTCTCATTACACTAAACGTTGAATTGAGAATACAACACCGTATCACTCTCGTGATTATTTCTCCCCTGTTTTCAGGTACTTTATTGATGATAAAAATAGTAATTTAAATGTTATAACTCGCTAACATGTCAAGAGTGTTTAAGGTGTGTCTTAGTAAGGTCTTGAGGAAGTTAGAGTTAAGTTTGAAGAGAGTAATATTAGCCCTGCTCGGGTTGAAGTGAAGAATAGCATCGTACTGCAAGTAGCTGTCATCTTATGTCGATTGTGAATGAACATGTGCGTTGTTAATAAGATATTTTGCTGTGTTATTTGTATAATGGGTTTTCTGTTGTTTTGTAATGTATTACTTTTGTGAAATATTTACACTAAACGTTGAATTGAGAATACAACACCGTATCACTCTTGTGATTATTTCTCCCCTGTTTTTCAGGGGCGTAACACCTCCAGCAGCTCAGCCTTAAGACATTGACCCTTCACCCCATCTTTACAATTACAGACTTCATAGAATGACAGACATTCCTGTTCTATTGCAATGTTCCGTGCTGGCTGGACCGGACCGATGGCCTTACAGAAGTTGTTGTTACAGGGTGTAATGTTAGGAATGTCTCATTCGTTGATTTTTATCAGAAGCCTGGATAATAAATACAAATATATATTTTTAAATAGCCACTACAAACAAATAATAAAGTTAAGTCACAATTTTCATAGAGCAAATGCAAAGTGCAAAATGTACCTTAACCCTAATTTCATTTGAACCCTTTCTTCAACAATAAGTATAATAAAGAGGTTTGTATGTTTGTATTGCTCAGTTTACTACATTTTTGTTAAAACTAAAGTTTAATACACTTTTAAAGAAGATTTCAAATTAAATCCCACTGCAAGATTATAATGAGGTTTATGTTATTTTTTTTTGCCTCTTTGTTCAAAGCTTTTCAACGATTATGTAAACAGCTAGGAGTAACACACACACACACATGTATATATATATACATACATTTTGAATGTGAAAACTATTTCTTAGATACCAACTCAATTCACTTGTGCAAAAAAGGGAGGCTTGCGCTGCTGGCATATATGCCGATCAAATACAGTGCTGTGAAAAGGTATTTGCCCCCTTCCTGATTTCTTATTTTTTGCACATTTATCACACTTAAATGTTTCAGATCATCCAACAAATGTTAATATTACACAAAGATAACCAAAGTAAACACAAATGCAGTTTTTAAGTGATAATTTTATTTATTAAGGGAAAAAAGCTATCCGAACCTTCATGGCCCTAAGTGAAAAAGTAATTGCTCCCCCTTGTTAAATCATGAATTTACTGTGGTTAATCACATTTTTTGGATAGCTGAGTTCAATTTCACTAGCCACACCCAGGCCTGATTACTGCCAGATCTGTTGAATCAAGACATCACTTAATAAATAGAACCTGTCTGACAAAGTGAAATAGGCCAAAAGATCTCAAAAAGCAAGACATCATGCCACGATCCAAAGAAGTTCAGGAACAGATGAGAAACAAAGTAATTGACATCTATCAGTCTGGAAAGGGTTACTAAGCCATTTCTAAAGCTTTGGGACTCAGCAAACCACAGTAATAGCCATTATCCACAAATGGAGAAATTTGGAACAGTGGTGAACCTTCCCAGGAGTGGCCGGCCTATCAAAATTACCCCAAGAGCGCAGCGACACTCATCCATCAGAGGTCACAAAAGAACCCACATCAACATCAAAGAACTGCAGGCCTCACTTGCCTAAGTTAAGGTCAGTGTTCAGGACTCAACCAACCATAAGAAAGAAACTGGGCAAACCTGGCATCCATGGCAGAGTTCCAAGGCGAAATCCACTGCTGACCAAAAAGAAGATAAAGGCTCGTCTCACTTTTGGCAAAAAACATCTTGATCACCCCAAGACTTTTGGGAAAATATTCTGTGGACTGACGAGACAAAAGTTTAACTTTTTGGTGTACGTCATGTTATTTCTGGTGTAAATGTAACACAGCATTTCAGAATAAGAACATCATACCAACAGTCAAATATGGTGTTGGTAGTGTGATGGTCTGGGGCTGCTTTGCTGCTTCAGGACCTGGACGACTTGCTGTGATTGGTTGAACCATGAATTCTGCTCTCTACCAAAAAATCCTGAAGGAGAATATCCTGCCATCAGTTCGTGACCTCAAGCTGAAGCGCACTTGGGTTCTGCAGCAGGACAATGATCCAAAACACAAATATTGTCTTTGTGTAATATTTTAATTTGTTTGATCTGAAACATTGAAGTGTGACAAGTGTGCAAAAAAAAACTAAATCGGGAAGGGGCCAAATACTTTTTCACAGCACTGTATACTGCTTGGATTCCGTTTAAGGTGTTTACATGTACTATTCATTTGAAAGATTCAACAAAAATCCAGGTGTTTTAATAAACTTATGCTTACTTCTGATCATGACCTTATGATCATTATGATGCCGATTAAGATAAGCAGAGTAAGTTGTTTACATGACTACTGCCATAATCAGTTTCATTTCGATGTATTATTTTGCATGTAAACATACTCACTTAGAGAAATGTAGATTATTCTATTTAATAAAAAAACAAGGTAACAAACAGAAACAGAAGCCAGTGTACTATGTGCAATGACATGGATAGCATCACAAATCTGTCAGGATTTGGCCAGGGTTGTTCCGGGTTTTGGTCACTAGATGCCCCATTGTGCTTTTTGACCTTGTTTTTTCCCCTTGTTCCCATTATTATTTGCACCTGTGCCTCGTTTCCCCTGATTGTATTTAAACCCTTAGTTTCCCTCCAGTTCTGTGCTCTGTGTTTGTATGTTAGCACCCAGCCTAGTGTTCTGTATTCTTGTCGATTCCGGTGGATGCTCTTGTGGAATTCTGTTTTTTGTTTTTGAGTATCTCTTAAGGCTTTTTTGTGCTATTCCTACCACCTTTTGGATTTACCATTTTTGTATTGAAGACTTCTCCTTTTTTTACTTTATTAAATACACCGTCTTAAGTACTGCTGTGTCTGCCTCATCTTCTGGGTTCTGCTGACTATTCGTGGCTCAGTTGGTTAAGTGACTATTTCTCACTCCGGAGACCCAGGTTCGTAACCGGGTCCTGACAGAAACACAGAGCCATAAATGAACCCAGAGGCAGCCAGTTCCCAGGACCTTTTTGCCATGCTGTCCCACCACCAGGAGACTGTCCAACGCCACGAAGCCGCCCTGGTTCAGCAAGAGGCCTTAATGGCTAGACATTCTCATCTTCTGTCGGAGATGCTGACTTCCATTAAGCAAATATCTGATCGTCTTACCCCGGCAACAGTTCCCGTCCCAGTACCTCAGATTCACGTACCCATGGCAGTTAACCCCCTGGCTGAACCTCGTCTTCCACCTCCCCAACGGTTCTCAGGTGATCCAAGTGCTTGTAAAGGGTTTCTCACCCAATGTTCTCTCCTTTGAGCTACAACCCTCGTCGTTTCCCGACCGGTCTAAGATTGCTTATCATCACCCTGCTGTCGGAAAAAGCCCTGGCCTGGGCTACTGCTGTGTGGGATGCCCATAGTTCCTGCTGTGCCAGCTACTCTGCCTTTGCTGAGGAATTCAAACGAGTGTTTCAAGGCCCAAGCAGTGGTTCTGACTCAGCCAACAGCTCCTGACTCTCCACCAAGGTTGGCGCAGCGTGACGGACTATGCCATCCAGTTCCGCACGGTGGCAGCAGCAAGTGGCTGGAACAACGAGGCGCTCACGGTGTGCTTTCTGAAAGGCCTTTCCGACACTATCCAAGATGAACTGGCCACTCGGGAACCACCTGACAATCTCGAGTCCCTGATCAAGTTGGCCTCACGCATTGACCAGCGTCTGAGAGAGAGAGAACTCAACCGTAGACCTCTAGCCCCTATCAGTCCCAGCTCCGAGTCCCCACCTTTATCCTCGCTGGCTCCATCGGAACCCATGCAGATTGGACGCATCTCCCAGGCTGAAGAGCGACGCTGTCTATATTGCGGCAAACCGGGCCATTTCCGTTCCACGTGTCCCGGGCTCCAGGGAAACGCTCTGTCCCGTACAGACCGGGGGAACTGTAACGGGAAACATAATCTCCTCCCATCCGTCCAACTCCCGTCTGCTCATTCCAGTCACCCTCTCCTGGGACAACCACAAGCTTCACCTTCAAGCCTTGGTAGACTCTGGAGCCGCAGGTAACTTCATGGATGGTGTCTGGGCGAAGGAGAATGGCGTTCCCTCTGAACCTCTAAGTGAACCCATGAGGGTCACTACATTGGATGGAAGCCCTTTGGGATCTGGACTTGTCACTCATGTCACTACCTCCTTGCGACTTTCAGTTTCACAACACCAGGAATTGATGAACTTTCATTTGATCTCCTGTTCCGAGTTCCCTCTCGTCCTTGGATACCCCTGGCTTCACAGCCATAACCCTCACATCGACTGGTCTGTGGGCACTATCAAGCAGTGGGGTCCTACGTACCCAAGCTACTTGTATTTTCCAGAATTCCCGAGTTCTACTCCCGAGTCTTTAGAATCCATCGACCTGACCCGAGTTCCCGAGTGTTACCATGACCTCAAACTGGTGTTTAGCAAACAGAGGGCCACCATGCTACCACCCCATAGACCTTACGATTGCCCCATCGACCTGTTTCCGGGCACTTGCCCCCCAGGGGTCGGATCTTTTCCCTATCTCCACCCGAACGAGCTGCTATGGATACCTACATCAAGGACGCTCTGGAAGCAGGCCTCATGTCCATCCACCTCCCCGGGGCGAAAGAGCAGGGTTTCTTTGTGGCCAAGAAAGACGGTGGATTACATCCTTGCATCGACTACCGGGGACTCAATGCCATAACCGTCCGTAACAGTTACCCGCTACCCCTTATGGCCACAGCCTTCGAGCTGCTCCAGGAAGCAGTTGTTTTCACTAAGCTTGACCTGCGGAACGCCTACCATCTTGTGCGGATCAGACCTGGTGACGAGTGGAAGACCGCTTTCAACACGCCTACTGGTCACTATGAATACTTGGTGATGCCCTTCGGCCTGACCAACGCCCCAGCGGTGTTCCAAGCGCTCATAAACGATGTGCTTAGGGATATGCTTAACATATTTGTGTTCGTTTACTTGGATGACATCCTCATCTTTTCGAGCTCCCTTCAGAACACACTAAGCATGTCAGACAAGTACTCAAACGCCTCCTGGACAGCCATCTGTACGTTAAGCTGGAAAAATGTGAATTCCATTCATCCCGAGTACAATTCCTGGGATTTGTAGTGGAACCCGGTCGAGTCCAAATGTACCCCAGGAAGGTAGGGGCGATAGCGGATTGGCCCACCCCAAATCCGTTAAGGAAGTTCAGCGTTTCCTGGGCTTCACAAACTTTTACCGCAAGTTCATCAAGAACTTCAGCTTGGTGGCAGCCCCTCTCTCAGCTTTAACCAAGGGTGGCAATGCAAGGTTTTTGTGGGGAAGAGAAGCTGAGACGGCCTTCCAAGGACTCAAGCAGCGCGTTCTCTCTGCTCCCATCCTGATACTACCGACTACGGATGAACCATTTGTGGTGGAGGTAGACGCATCAGAGGTTGAATTGTTGGAGCTGTCCTGTCTCAGAGGGTGAAGACAAGAAGCTTCATCCGTGCGCTTTCTTCTCACACCGCTTACTGACTGAGAGGAACCTACGATGTGGGGGATCGTGAACTCCTAGCGGTTAAGATGGCATTGAAGGAATGGGGCACTGGCTCGAGGGCTTCTCACCCGTTTCAAGTGCTTACCGGACCACAAAAATCTGAGTATATCCAGCAGGCGAAGCGGTTGAACTCTAGACAAGCTAGATGGTCTCTTTTCTTCAATCGATTCCAGTTTATCCTCACCTATCGGCCCGGGTCGAAGAATCTCAAACCGGATGCCCTGTCCCGAGTCTACGCTCCTGCCATTCGAGATGACACGGACATGCCTGTCCTTCCTGCTGCTAAGATTGTGGATCCGATCTCGTGGCAAGTTGAGGATACCGTGAGACGTGCTCAAGCTAGCGAACCGGACCCGAAAGGAGGTCCTGCCAATCGGTTGTTTGTCCCCAAGGCAGTGAGGACTCAGGTCCTTCTGTGGGGGCACTCCTCTCGCCTCACCTGTCATCCGGGCGTAGGTCGCACCTTGGAGTTCATCCAGCGTAAGTTCTGGTGGCCTACCATAAGAGAAGACGTTGCCACTTTCGTCAATGCCTGTCCCGTGTGCTGCCAGGGCAAATCTTCTCACCTCCGCCCTCAAGGACTCCTTCACCCTTTACCTGTTCCCCACAGACCCTGGTCCCATATCTCATTGGACTTTATTACTGGACTTCCTCCATCCCATGGCAATACTACTATCCTAGTCATAATCGACAGGTTTTCAAAGGCGGCCAGGTTCGTCCCTCTGACTAAGTTACCTTCTGCCAAGGAAACGGCTGAGTTGGTAATTAATCATGTGTTCCGAGTCTTCGGCATTCCTCAAGATATGGTTTCTGACAGAGGTCCCCAGTTCGCCTCAAGGTTTTGGAAGGCCTTCTGCCAACTCAACTTCGGCCAAACAGAGAGGATGAATCAAGAGCTGGAAACCACCCTCCGATGTATGACTCGTGACAACCCGTCCACATGGTCATCCTTTATTGTTTGGGCCGAATACGCGCACAACACCTTGCGCTCCTCCTCCACTGGTATGTCCCCGCACGAGTGTCAGTTTGGCTATGCTCCTCCATTGTTCCCGGACCAGGAGGCAGAAGTCAGAGTGCCTTCAGCCTTGAAGTTCGTCAGACGCTGTCGGCTTATGTGGAGGAAGACCCGTCTTAATCTTATGCGTTCCTCACAGAGGTACCAACAACAAGCCAACAGACGTCGCCGTCCCGGGCCTACCCTGCGCCCCGGCCAGAGAGTCTGGCTCTCCACAAGAGACTTACCTCTACGGGTGGAGTCTCGCAAGCTGTCCCAAAAATACATCGGTTCCTTCAAGGTTGCCAGGAGAGTTAACCCAGTTTCTTATCGCCTACACTTACCCAGATCCCTTAAGATTAATCCCACATTTCACATTTCATTGTTAAAACCTGTTGTTTTTTCTCCCCTTGTCCCGGCAGACAGACCTCCGCCTCGTGTCATTGGAGGCCAGCCGGCTTATACCGTCCATCGGATACTGGATTCCCGCCGGGTGCAGCGGTCCTGGCAGTATCTGGTGGACTGGGAAGGCTACGGTCCCGAGGAGCGCTCCTGGGTTCCTGCCAAAGACATCCTGGACCCTGACCTCATTCGTCAGTTCAGGGCCCTCCACCCTGAGAGAGCTGGTAGGAACGTCAGGAGCCGTTCCTAGGGGGGGGATTCTGTCAGGATTTGGCCAGGGTTGTTCCGGGTTTTGGTCACTAGATGCCCCCATTGTGCTTTTTGACCTTATGTTTTTTCCTTGTTCCCCATTATTATTTGCACCTGTGCCTCTTTTTCCCTGATTGTATTTAAACCCTTAGTTTCCCTCAGTTCTGTGCTCTGTGTTTGTATGTTAGCACCCAGCCCTAGTGTTCTGTGTATTCTTGTCGATTCCGGTGGATGCTCTTGTGGAATTCTGTTTATGTTTTTGAGTATCTCTTAAGGCTTTTTTGTGCTATTCCTACCACCTTTTGGATTTACCATTTTTGTATTGAAGGACTTCTCCTTTTTACTTTATTGAATACACCGTCTTAAGTACTGCTGTGTCTGCCTCATCTTCTGGGTTCTGCTGACTATTCGTGGCTCAGTTGGTTAAGTGACTGTTTCTCGCTCCGGAGACCCAGGTTCATTACCGGGTCCTGACAA
>NW_027010996.1:0-27021 GCF_036934945.1 Oncorhynchus masou masou | reverse complement strand
TTCCTGAGGACGGCTCACCTCTCACAGTCCTGGGCGACTCGCACCTCCCCACGTCTACCTTTGACTCATTCCTCTCTGCCTCCTTCTTTCCACTCCCTCTCCTCTTTGACCTCACCCTCACCTTCCCCCTACTCACAAGGCAGGCAATACGCTGACCTCATCTTTACTAGATGCTGTTCTTCCACTAACCTCATTGCAACTCCTCCAAGTCTCCGACCACTACCTTGTATCCTTTTCCTCTCGCTTCTCATCCAACACTTCCCACACTGCCCCTACTCGGATGGTATCGCGCCGTCCCAACCTTCGCCTCTCTCTCCCCGCTTACTCTCTCCTCTTCCATCCTATCATCTCTTCCCTCTGCTCATACCTTCTCCAACCTATCTCCTGATTCTGCCTCCTCAACCCTCCTCTCTTCCCTTTCTGCATCCTTTGACTCTCTATGTCCCCTATCCTCCAGGCCGGCTCGGTCCTCCCCTCCCGCTCCGTGGCTCGACGACTCATTGCGAGCTCACAGAACAGAGCTCCGGGCAGCCGAGCGGAAATGGAGGAAAACTCGCCTCCCTGCGGACCTGGCATCCTTTCACTCCCTCCTCTCTACATTTTCCTCCTCTGTCTCTGCTGCTAAAGCCACTTTCTACCACTCTAAATTCCAAGCATCTGCCTCTAACCCTAGGAAGCTCTTTGCCACCTTCTCCTCCCTCCTGAATCCTCCTCCCCCCCCCTCCTCCCTCTCTGCAGATGACTTCTCGTCAACCATTTTGAAAAGAAGGTCGACGACATCCGATCCTCGTTTGCTAAGTCAAACGACACCGCTGGTTCTGCTCACACTGCCCTACCCTGTGCTCTGACCTCTTTCTCCCTCTCTCTCCAGATGAAATCTCGCTCTTGTGACGGCCGGCCGCCCAACAACCTGCCCGCTTGACCCTATCCCCTCTCTCTTCTCCAGACCATTTCCGGAGACCTTCTCCCTTACCTCACCTCGCTCATCAACTCATCCCTGACCGCTGGCTACGTCCCTTCCGTCTTCAAGAGAGCGAGAGTTGCACCCCTTCTGAAAAAACCTACACTCGATCCCTCCGATGTCAACAACTACAGACCAGTATCCCTTCTTTCTTTTCTCTCCAAAACTCTTGAACGTGCCGGTCCTTGGCCAGCTCTCCCGCTATCTCTCTCAGAATGACCTTCTTGATCCAAATCAGTCAGGTTTCAAGACTAGTCATTCAACTGAGACTGCTCTTCTCTGTATCACGGAGGCGCTCCGCACTGCTAAAGCTAACTCTCTCTCCTCTGCTCTCATCCTTCTAGACCTATCGGCTGCCTTCGATACTGTGAACCATCAGATCCTCCTCTCCACCCTCTCCGAGCTGGGCATCTCCGGCGCGGCCCACGCTTGGATTGCGTCCTACCTGACAGGTCGCTCCTACCAGGTGGCGTGGCGAGAATCTGTCTCCTCGCCACGCGCTCTCACCACTGGTGTCCCCCAGGGCTCTGTTCTAGGCCCTCTCCTATTCTCGCTATACACCAAGTCACTTGGCTCTGTCATAACCTCACATGGTCTCTCCTATCATTGCTATGCAGACGACACACAATTAATCTTCTCCTTTCCCCTTTCTGATGACCAGGTGGCGTAATCGCATCTCTGCATGTCTGGCAGACATATCAGTGTGGATGACGGATCACCACCTCAAGCTGAACCTCGGCAAGACGGAGCTGCTCTTCCTCCCGGGGAAGGACTGCCCGTTCCATGATCTCGCCATCACGGTTGACAACTCCATTGTGTCCTCCTCCCAGAGCGCTAAGAACCTTGGCGTGATCCTGGACAACACCCTGTCGTTCTCAACCAACATCATGGCGGTGGCCCGTTCCTGTAGGTTCATGCTCTACAACATCCGCAGAGTACGACCCTGCCTCACACAGGAAGCGGCGCAGGTCCTAATCCAGGCACTTGTCATCTCCCGTCTGGATTACTGCAACTCGCTGTTGGCTGGGCTCCCTGCCTGTGCCATTAAACCCTACAACTCATCCAGAACGCCGCAGCCCGTCTGGTGTTCAACCTTCCCAAGTTCTCTCACGTCACCCCCGCTCCTCCGCTCTCTCCACTGGCTTCCAGTTGAAGCTCGCATCCGCTACAAGACCATGGTGCTTGCCTACGGAGCTGTGAGGGGAACGGCACCGCAGTACCTCCAGGCTCTGATCAGGCCCTACACCCAAGCAAGGGCACTGCGTTCATCCACCTCTGGCCTGCTCGCCTCCCTACCACTGAGGAAGTACAGTTCCCGCTCAGCCCAGTCAAAACTGTTCGCTGCTCTGGCCCCCCAATGGTGGAACAAACTCCCTCACGACGCCAGGACAGCGGAGTCAATCACCACCTTCCGGAGACACCTGAAACCCCACCTCTTCAAGGAATACCTAGGATAGGATAAAGTAATCCTTCTCACCCCCCCCTTAAATGATTTAGATGCACTATTGTAAAGTGGCTGTTCCACTGGATGTCAGAAGGTGAATTCACCAATTTGTAAGTCGCTTCTGGATAAGAGCGTCTGCTAAATGACTTAAATGTAAATGTAAATGTTTAGATATAAAGTTTGAACCAGTCAGTGGCCACGCCCCCTGCCAGTTAGTGGCCACGCCCCCCGTGAGCCCAGACATTACGGCAGGAGTCATGGAGCCGCTCTCCAAGGCGAGTGCTTATAAAGGACTCCTGACGACAAACTTCTTACATCAGATCAGAAAAACACCGAAGCGGTAGCCACATGTTGAAATGGTTGGCAACTCTACAAGAGTTACAAAAACGCAGGGACAGGGTCCCCATGTTGAAATTGCCAAGACATCTACAAACTAAAGAACAATTATTAAAGTTGCAGCTGTTTAAATACTTTAGTCTGATTAACACATAACGATTTAAGAACATTTCCCCGTTAATGGTACTCTGAAGTATCCATTATAAGAACTACCACCATGAAAGAACTTGGGACTTCTAGGAAAGAAAACCAGAGACTCTCTGATGAACTATTATCCAGCAGATGGACCGCGATAGCAGAGAGGACAACAAAGGCATACACTCGTAAATATGTCAATTGCAATTTTTTTTCGAATGAGCTGCTGTTCATGTTAATAGTATTAAGCATTTCATGCGACTGTAGTTATCAACTGTATTACAGTGAATCTTCTCTGAGGTTTCCCGCTCTTGAACTGGCCCCACCCTTTCCTTCGTCTACCAAGCCGTCATTGGCTTAGCCCTCCTAGGGACTTTCCTAGTCATGTCAGTAACCAATGTATGACCTATTTGTGTGTGTGTTTATGTGGTCATGTGATTGATTAAGTTAGTAAATAAACAATTAAACCAATTTGCAGGTTCTGATTCATGATCTAGGCTCGGGGTCCGTGCATATACCAAGGGTTTGCGACATTCCAGAATATGCCTGAATGGCTAATATGGCCATTAATTACTGACTGACGGTAATCAATAACATAACGAAAATATCTGAGGAGTTATGTTCGGGAAATGGACACTATGTAAACAACATGTTCCCGTGGTGCCCCGACTTCCTAGTTTATTACTATTCCGTGATATGTTTGAATCACGGAATAATTACATCGAGAATATTTTCGATAACATACAGTCTTCCCATTTTAATGATAGTCATTGCTACAACAGTGACCTAAACTTGGACATGGTTAAGCCACCTGACCAAATCCTAAAGCAATGGGATTCCCTAAATCTTTCTCAGATTATTACCAATCCCACAAGGTACTGTATGACTCCAAACACCCAGGAAATGCTGCTCTCCTCTCCTGTTTTCCTCACAAATATTCCTTAATGGCATCCGTCTGCTGTTGGCTGTAATGACCTTAGTGATCACTGTTTTACAGCCTGTGTTCGTAATGGCTGCTCAGTGAAACGATCCTGTCCTGATTTGTCATAGACGCTTGCTAAAAAACTTTAATGAGCAAACCTACCTTCATGAACTGGCCTCTGTAAACTGGTATAGAATCAGCTGGATACCCTTTGTTGAAGACGCTTGGACCCTTCTTTTTTGATATTTTCAGTGGTATTGATAACAGACACGCCCCCATGAAGAAAATGAGAGTTAAAAACAGGTTCAGTTCCTGGTTTCGACTCTGATCTGGCAGAGTTACTCCACCTCAAGAATTGCATTTTGCAAAAGGCTTGGCACATGCATACTCAAGCTGACTGGCTCACATTCAGGCAAATTAGAAATAAGTGCATTCAAGCTATCCAGAAGGCCAAAGTTAGTTACTTTAAGGAGCAGTTCTCTCTCTGTGGGTCTAACCCCAAGAAGTTCTGGAAAACGGTTAAAGACCTGGAGAACAAACCCTCCTCATCACAGCTGCCCATGTGCCTTAATGTTGATGATGTGGATGCTGCTGACAAGAAGCTTGGCTGTGCTCTTTAATCACCACTTTAGTAAGTCAGTTCCCTATTAACTCAGCCATGTCCCACCTTACCATCAGCATTTCCTCATCTCCACCCCTTCTCAATGGGCTGGCACATCTTTTTCCCTGCCCTGCTACAGAAGTTTCTCCTGCAGGCGGTCATTGAGTGAGGTGCTAAGGAGCTCCCTTCAACTCCAGAACCTCCAAAACAAAAGCCACCTGGTTTGGTAGAATGTCTCTCCCACCGGTGTGATTACTACCTCTGAGGTTTAGAGCAGAGGTAGTCACCTCCTTCCTACATGTACTTGGGAGTATGGCTAGACGGTACACTGTCCTTCTCTCAGCACATATCAAAGCTGCAGGCTAAAGTTAAATCTGGACTTGGTTGCCTCTATCGTAATCGCTCCTCATTCACACCAGCTGCAAACTAACCCTGATTCAGATGACCATCCTACCCATGCTAGATTATGGAGACATAATTTATGGGTCGTAAGGTAAGGGTGCTCTCGGCGGCTAGATGTTTACCATTCGGCCATCAGATTTGCCACCAATGCTCATATAGGACACCTGCACTCTATACTCTCTGTGGAACTGGTCATCTCTGTATACCCGTTGCAAGACCCACTGGTTGATGTTATTTATAAAACCCTTAGGCCTCACTCCCCCTATCTGAGATACCTACTGCAGCCCTCATCAATCCACGTTCAACACCCGTTCTGCCAGTCACATTCTGTTAAGGTCCCCAAAGCACACATCCCTGGGTGCGCTCCTCTTTTCAGTTCGCTGCAGCTAGCGACTGGAACGAGCTGCAACAAACACTCAAACTGGACAGTTTTAATCTCAATCTCTTCATTCAAAGACTCCATCATGGACACTCTTACTGACAGTTGTGGCTGCTTTGTGTGATGTATTGTTGTCTCTACCTTCTTGCCCTTTGTGCTGTTGTCTGTGACC
Source organism: Oncorhynchus masou masou (assembly GCF_036934945.1). NCBI lineage: Eukaryota > Metazoa > Chordata > Actinopteri > Salmoniformes > Salmonidae > Oncorhynchus > Oncorhynchus masou. The sequence continues at coordinate 21,669 of NW_027010996.1, read as the reverse complement.
CATAATGTTTGTACCCTGTTTTGTGCTGTTACCATGTTGTTCTGCTGCCGTGCTTTGTCATTTGTGTTGCTGCCATGTTGTTGTCATTTTGTGTTGCTGCCATGTTGTTGTCATTTTGTGTTGCTGCCATGTTGTTGTCATTTTGTGTTGCTGCCATGTTGTTGTCATTTTGTGTTGCTGCCATGTTGTTGTCATTTTGTGTTGCTGCCATGTTGTTGTCATTTTGTGTTGCTGCCATGTTGTTTGTCATTTTGTGTTGCTGCCATGTTGTTGTCATTTTTGTGTTGCTGCCATGTTGTTGTCATTTTGTGTTGCTGCCATGTATGTTGTTGTCTTAGGTCTCTTTTTTTGCTCCTATATTTTTATTCAATTTATTTACATTTTAATCCCAAGCCCCAGCCCCAGCAGGAGGCCTTTTGCCTTTTGTGGAGAATCCAGATCAAGGTAGACAAGAATTTGCTCTTAACTGACTTGCCTAGTTAAATATAATAACAAATTGAATAAATGGTAGTGATAGAATTGATTGTTTGCTACGTAGTGTAGTGATGGTTCGTTATGTAGTGTAGTGATGGTTTGTTGTGTAGTGTAATGTAATGTTGGTAGTGATGGTTTGTTGCGTAATGATGGTAGTGATGTCTGTAGTGTAGTGATGGTTTGTAGTGTAGTGATGGTTTGTAGTGTATTGCAGTGATGGCAGTGATGTTTTTTGTCTAGTGATGGTTTGTTGTGTAGTGATGGCTTTGATAGTCTGTTAGTGATAGTTTTAGCTGTAGTGATGGTTTGGTGTCAGCTGCAGCTTGATAGGTAGTGATGGTTTGTTGTGTGAGAGATGGTGTTAGTGTAGTGATGGTTTGTTGTGTAGTGATGGTTTGTTGTATAGTGATAGTTTGTAGTGTAGTGATGGTAGTGATGAGTTAGTTGTGTAGTTTTAGTGTGTATTGTAGTGATGGTTTGTGGTGTAGTGATGGTAGTGACTGTTTGTTGTGAAGTGATGGTTTTTAGTGTAGTGATGGTTTGTAGTGTAGTGATGGCTACGTAGTGTGGTGATGGTTTGCAGTATAGTGATGGTTTGTAGTGTAGTGATGGTTTGTTGTGTAGTGTAATGGTAATGTTGTATAGTGATGGTTTGTTCTACGTGTAGTGATGGTAGTGATGGTCTGTAGTGTAGTGATGCTTTTTAGTGTAGTGATGGTTGTGCTGGTTTGTTGTATCAGTGATGGTTTGTATGTGGTGATGGTTTGTAGTGTAGTGATGGTTTGTAGTGTAGTGGCGGGGTTTGTGATGGTTTGTTGTGCAGTGATGCTTTTTAGTGTAGTGATGGTTGTGCTGGTTTGTTGTATAGTGATGGTTTGTATGTAGTTGATGGTTTGTAGTGTAGTGATGGTTTGTAGTGTAGTGATAGTTTGTAGTGTAGTGATGGTTGTGCTGGTTTGTAGTGTAGTGATGGTTTGTAGTGTGGTGATGGTTTGTAGTGTAGTGATGGTAGTTATGGTTTGTTGTGCAGTGTTGGTAGTAATGGTTTGTTGTGTAGAATGATGCTGGCAGTGATGGTTTGTTGTGTAGTGATGGTTTGTTGTGTAGTGATGGTTTGTTGTGTAGTGATGGTTTGTAGTGTAGTGATGGTTTGTTGTGTAGTCATGGTTTGTAGTGTTGTGATGGTTTGTTGTGTAGTGATGGTTTGTAGTGTAGTGATGGTTTGTTGTGTAGTTTAATGTTGGTAGTGATGATTTGCAGGGACGGTTTGTTGTGTAGATGATGCTGGCAGTGATGGTTTGTTGTATAGTGATGGTTTGTAGTGTAGTGATGGTTGTGATGGTGTTTGTTGTGTAGTTTTAGTGTGTATTGTAGTGATGGTTTGTGGTGTAGTGATGGTAGTGACTGTTTGTTGTGTAGTGATGGTTTGTAGTGTAGTGATGGTTTGTTGTGTAGTGATAGTTTGTTGTGTAGTGATGGTTTGTAGTGTAGTCATGGTTTGTAGTGTTGTGATGGTTTGTTGTGTAGTGATAGTTTGTTGTGTAGTGATGGTTTGTAGTGTAGTGATGGTTTGTTGTGTAGAATGATGCTGGCAGTGATGGTTTGTTGTGTAGTGATGGTTTGTAGTGTAGTGATGGTTTGTTGTGTAGTCATGGTTTGTAGTGTAGTGATGGTTTGTTGTGTAGTGATGGTTTGTAGTGTAGTGATGGTTTGTTGTGTAGTTTAATGTTGGTAGTGATGATTTGTAGGGGACGGTTTGTTGTGTAGTGTAATGTTGGTAGTGATAGTTTATGTAGTGTAGTGATGGATGTGATCTCGGTCTCTCATACATGTTTACAACAAGTCCTTGACACATTCCTCCGGTTCTCTCTCACCCCTAGTTCTTCCTGTATCCTACTCAGATAGGCCTGACATCTCACGGTTTGCCTCCTGGAAAAGACCATTTACACTCCCAGTAACCCATTCTGGGTTTGATCTCTCTGTTGACCTCTGTATGTGTTTATGTGTCAATGAAAGTTGTGCGCCTCTGTAGAATTCTGTACTCTGGACGGCAGCCTGGGTTCCATACCTATTGTAATGGGGGTTTCATTGACCACTCCAGAGAGAGCAGGATAGAGAGGGGATAGAAAGAGAGAAGGATAGATGGTGCGTCCATCCACAAAAAAAGTAATGACATCAGAAGGCTGACAGACACATCGTTCCATTTCATTTCTCCTTTAATTAAATAACCCAGTAATTTAATTAGAGAAAAAGCAGACTCTTCCCGAGTCAGGACAGCTTGGACCACCTTCTCCTCTGACACTGCAAAGACCATTAGGTTTTATAGGTGAGAGCAGTCAGAGATTTGTGCCCAAACATATATTCAGAGGAAGACATGCTCACTTTAGTTAATATTCTGTAACCTGGGGTCTTGTTCTCAACCCTCTGTACCGATTTTAAACTCCCCCTCATGGATTTAAGGGAAAGGACTAGAGGAGAATGGACTGGGGGTAGAGGACAATGGACTGGGGGTAGAGGACAATGGACTGGGGGTAGAGGAGAATGGACTGCAGGTAGAGGACAATGGACAGGGGGTAAGGACAATGGACTGGTGGTAAGGACATTTGACTGGGGGTAAGGACAATGGACTGGGGTAAGGACAATGGACTGGAGGTAGAGGACAATGGACTGGGGGTAAGGACAATGGACTGGCGGTAAGGACAATGGACTGGGGGTAAGGATAATGGACTGGGGGTAACAGACAATGAACTGGAGGTAAAGGACAATGGACTGGGGGTAGAGGACAATGGACTGGGGGTAGAGGAGAATGGACTGGGGGTAGAGGACAATGGACTGGGGGTAGAGGACAATGGACTGGGGGTAGGGGACAATGGACTGGGGGTAGAGGACAATGGACTGGGGGTAGAGGACAATGGACTGGGGGTAGAGGACAATGGACTGGGGGTAGAGGACAATGGACTGGGGGTAGAGGACAATGGACTGGGGGTAGAGGACAATGGACTGGGGGTAGAGGACAATGGACTGGGGGTAGAGGACAATGGACTGGGGGTAAGGACAATGGACTGAGGGTAGAGGACAATGGACTGGGGTAGGGGACAATGGACTGGGGGTAGAGGACAATGGACTGGGGGTAGAGGACAATGGACTGGGGGTAGAGGACAATGGACTGGGGGTAGAGGACAATGGACTGGGGGTAGAGGACAATGGACTGGGGGTAGAGGACAATGGACTGGGGGTAGAGGACAATGGACTGGGGGTAGAGGACAATGGACTGGGGGTAGAGGACAATGGACTGGGGGTAGGGGACAATGGACTGGGGGTAGAGGACAATGGACTGGGGGTAGAGGACAATGGACTGGGGGTAGAGGACAATGGACTGGGGGTAGAGGAGAATGGACTGGGGGTAGAGGACAATGGACTGGGGGTAGAGGACAATGGACTGGGGGTAGAGGACAATGGACTGGGGTAGGGGACAATGGACTGGGGGTAGAGGACAATGGACTGGGGGTAGGGGACAATGGACTGGGGGTAGAGGACAATGGACTGGGTGTAGAGGACAATGGACTGGGGGTAGAGGACAATGGACTGGGGGTAGAGGACAATGGACTGGGGGTAGAGGACAATGGACTGGGGGTAAGGACAATGGACTGAGGGTAGAGGAGAATGGACTGGGGGTAGAGGAGAATGGACTGGAGGTAAGGACATTGGACTGGGGGTAGAGGACAATGGACTGGGGGTAGAGGACAATGGACTGCAGGCAGAGGACATTGGACAGGGGTAAGGACAATGGACTGGTGGTAAGGACATTTGACTGGGGGTAAGGACAGTGGACTGGGATAAGGACAATGGACTGGAGGTAGAGGACAATGGACTGGGGGTAAAGGACAATGGACTGGGGGTAAGGACAATGGACTGGGGGTAACAGACAATGAACTGGAGGTAAAGGACAATGGACTGGGGGTAGAGGACAATGGACTGGGGGTTGGGACGTTTGACTGGGGGTAAGTACGTTGGACTGGGGGTAAAGGACAATGGATTGGGGGTAAGGACAATAGACTGGGGGTAGGGACGTTGGACTGGGGGTAGGACGTTGGACTGGGGGTAAAGGACAATGGACTGGGGGTAAAGGACAATGGACTGGGGGTTAGGCCAATGGACTGGGGGTAACGGACATTGGACTGGGGGTAAGGACATTGGACTGGGGGTAAGGACATTGGACTGGGGGTAAAGGACAATGGACTGGGGGTAAAGGACAATGGACTGGGGGTAAAGGACATTGGACTGGGGGGTAAGGGAAAATGGACTGGGGGTAAGGACATTGGACTGCAGGTAGAGGACATTGGACTGGGGGTAAGGACAATGGACTGGAGGTAAGGACATTGGACTCGTAAGGACATTGGACTGGAGGTAAAGGACAATGTCCTGGGGAGTAAAGGACAATGGACTGGGGTAGAGGACAATGGACTGGGGGTAGAGGACAATGGACTGGGGGTAGAGGACAATGGACTGGGGGTAGAGGACATTAGACTGGGGGTAGAGGACAATGGACTGGGGGTAGGGGACGTTGGACTGGGGGTAGAGGACAATGGACTGGGGGTAACAGACAATGAACTGGAGGTGAAGGACAATGGACTGGGGGTAGAGGACAATGGACTGGGGGTAGGGACGTTGGACTGGGGGTAAGTACGTTGGACTGGGGTAAAGGACAATGGATTGGGGGTAAGGACAATGGACTGGGGGTAAAGGACAATGGACTGGGGGTAAAGGACAATGGACTGGGGTTAGGGCCAATGGACTGGGGGTAGCGGACATTGGACTGGGGGTAAGGACATTGGACTCGTAAGGACGTTGGACTGGGGGTAAGGACAATGGACTGGAGGTAAAGGACAATGGACTGGGAGTAAGGACAATGGACTGGGGGTAGAGGACAATGGACTGGGGGTAAAGGACAATGGACTGGAGTTAAAGGACAATGGACTGGGGGTAGAGGACAATGGACTGGGGGTAAGGACAATGGACTGGGGTAGGGACGTTGGACTGGGGGTAAGGACAATGGACTGGGGTAGAGGACAATGGACTTGGGGGTAAAGGACAATGGACTGGGGGTAAAGGACAATGGACTGTGGGTAAAGGACAATGGACTGGGGTAAGGACAATGGACTGGGGTAACGGACATTGGACTGGGGGTAAAGGACAATGGACTGGGGGTAGAGGACATTGGACTGGGGGTAAAGGACAATGGACTGGGGTAAGGACATTGGACTGGGGGTAAAGGACAATGGACTGGGGGTAAGGGACAATGGACTGGGGTAAAGGACAATGGACTGGGGGTAGAGGACATTGGACTGGGGGTAAGGACAATGGACTGGTGGTAAGGACATTTGACTGGGGGTAAGGACAGTGGACTGGGGTAAGGACAATGGACTGGAGGTAGAGGACATTGGACTGGGGGTAAGGACATTGGACTGGGGTAAGGACATTGGACTGGAGAGTAGAGGACATTGGACTGGGGGTAAGGACAATGGATTGGAGGTAAGGACATTGGACTCATAAGGACATTGGACTGGGGGTAAAGGACAATGTTCTAGGGGTAGAGGACAATGTCCTGGGGTAGAGGACAATGGACTGGGGGTTAAGGACAATGGACTGGGGGTAGAAGACATTGCACTGGGGGTAGAGGACAATGGGCAGGGGGTAGAGGACAATGGACTGGGGGTAGAGGACAATGGACTGGGGGTAAGGACAATGGACTGGGGGTAAAGGACAATGGACTGGAGGTAAGGACAATGGACTGGGGGTAAGGACGTTGGACTGGGGGTAGAGAACATTGGACTGGGGGTAGAGGACATTGGACTGGGGGTAGAGGACATTGGACTGGGGGTAGAGGACAATGGACTGGGGGTAAAGGACATTGGACTGGGGTTAGACAATGGACTGGAGGTAAGGACAATGGACTGGGGTAAAGGACAATGGACTGGGGGTAAGGACAATGGACTGGGGGTAAGGACAATGGACTGGGGGCAAGGACAATGGACTGGGGGCAAGGACAATGGACTGGGGGCAAAGGACAATGGACTGGGGGTAACAGACAATGAACTGGGGGTAGCGACAATGGACTGGGGTAAAGGACAATGGACTGGGGATAGGGACGTTGGACTGGGGGTAAAGGACAATGGACTGGGGGTAAAGGACAATGGACTGGGGGTAAAGGACAATGGACTGGGGGTAACGGACATTGGACTGGGGTAAAGGACAATGGACTGGGGGTAAACGACAATGGACTGGGGGTAAAGGACAATGGACTGGGGATAGGGACGTTGGACTGGGGGTAAAGGACAATGGACTGGGGATAGGGACGTTGGACTAGGGGTAAAGGACAATGGACTGGGGGTAAAGGACAATGGACTGGGGGTAAAGGATAATGGACTGGGGGTAACGGACATTGGACTGGGGGTAACGGACATTGGACTGGGGGTAACGGACAATGGACTGGGGGTAAAGGACAATGGACTGGGGTAAAGGACAATGGACTGGGGGTAGAGGACAATGGACTGGGGGTAAAGGATAATGTACTGGGGGTAAAGGATAATGGACTGGGGGTAAAGGACAATGGACTGGGGAGTAGAGGACATTGGACTGGGGGTAAGGACAATGGACTGGTGGTAGGGACATTTGACTGGGGGTAAGGACAGTGGACTGGGGTAAGGACAATGGACTGGAGGTAGAGGACATTGGACTGGGGTAAGGACAATGGACTGTGGGTAAAGGACAATGGACTGGGGGTAAGGACAATGGACTGGGGGTATACGGACATTGGACTGGGGGTAAAGGACAATGGACTGGGGGTAACAGGACATTGGACTGGGGGTAAAGGACAATGGACTGGGGGTAAGGACATTGGACTGGGGGTAAATGACAATGGACTGGGGGTAAGGGACAATGGACTGGGGGTAAAGGACAATGGACTGGGGGTAGAGGACATTGGACTGGGGGTAAGGACAATGGACTGGTGGTAAGGACATTTGACTGGGGGTAAGGACAGTGGACTGGGGTAAGGACAATGGACTGGAGGTAGAGGACATTGGACTGGGGGTAAGGACATTGGACTGGGGTAAGGACATTGGACTGGAGGTAGAGGACATTGGACTGGGGGTAAGGACAATGGATTGGAGGTAAGGACATTGGACTCATAAGGACATTGGACTGGGGGTAAAGGACAATGTTCTAGGGGGTAGAGGACAATGTCCTGGGGTAGAGGACAATGGACTGGGGTTAAGGACAATGGACTGGGGGTAGAAGACATTGCACTGGGGGTAGAGGACAATGGGCAGGGGGTAGAGGACAATGGACTGGGGTAGAGGACAATGGACTGGGGGTAAGGACAATGGACTGGGGGTAAAGGACAATGGACTGGAGGTAAGGACAATGGACTGGGGGTAAGGACGTTGGACTGGGGGTAGAGAACATTGGACTGGGGGTAGAGGACATTGGACTGGGGGTAGAGGACATTGGACTGGGGGTAGAGGACAATGAGGCAGACATACTCGGACACACACTGAGCTCGGATTCCTATTGTCTAGCGGCAGGTCTCGTTTCACAGTCTGATTCCAGGTGCTTGAGATGACCCTAGGAGTTGGTAACCGGGGGAAAGTTGAAGTGTTCGTGGTAATGATATCGTTACTGTTGACCGTAAAGGACAATGGACTGGGGGTAAAGGACAATGGACTGGGGTAACGGACATTGGACTGGGGGTAAAGGACAATGGTATAAAACCATCTCTAAAGGACAATCCTTTACGCGTCCATAAAGGACACCGACAGCGGATAGGGAATTGGACTAGGGGTAAAGGACACTTGGGGGTAAAGCATGCTGGGGGTGCCAATTGGGGGTAACGGACATTGACTTACGTTTCTTTCAGTAGAATAATGGCAGGACAACTGGGGGTAAAGGACATATAGTTGTGTGCACTGGGGGTAGTTACAATGTACTGGGGGTAAAGTTGGTCTTAAAGGACTCTGAAACATAGATGTTGTGTGGGTAACGGACATACTGGGGGTAAAGGACAATGACTGGGAGTGTAGCCTTACTCTCCCTCAAGTGTGTTTTTCATTTTTATTTTTTTCCATGCCAGGGAGTGTGCACACTTCAGGGTGTACTCACGCGATAGAACTTTAAAAGCATAATATACAAGCTGCTCTGGTTGTTTAAAAGAGAAAGACATGAGAGACAGATAAATCTGTTACTTAACATTGTTCTGTTTATTTTTTTGAAGGATAAGAATGTAAGGACTGCTTGGAGATGGATCTAATCATTGATAAGTCCACATTAACACTTTCAGCCAGAACTCAATCTGTCTCTCTGTGAGCATGTTTGGATGACATGAACTGTAGGGAGAAAGAATAATGAGGACAAGAGTTTTGTCACAGAATGGAGGAGGAGCACCTAGACAAGAAGTCCTGAGGACAGGGAGAGAGAGAATTCAAGAAGTCCTGAGGATGGAGGAGGAGCTGCAAGAAGTCTAGGACTTGGAGGAGACCTAGGACAAGATTCCTGAGGACAGGGAGAGAGAATGGACATAGTGCACTCTTTAGACAGAGGAGAGAATATAGGACACCCTATTCCCAGGGATAGAATGAGGAGGAGCTACTTCCTGAGGACAGGGATTAGGAGGAGCTAGGACAAGAAGTCCTAGTTCACAGAAGTCCTGAGGACAGAGAGAGAATGGAGGAGGAGCCATTAGGCTGTGAGAGAGAATGGAGGAGGAGCTGGGACAAGAAGTCCTGAATGTTCAAGAAGTCCTGAGGACGCTATAGTCAGGAGGAGCTAGGACAAGAAGTCCTGGAGGACCCAGGGACAAGGTCCTCTAGACAAGAAGTCCTGAGGACAGGGAGATAGTCAAGAAGTTAACAGGGAGAGAGAATGGAGGAGGAGCTCTGTTCTGTTCTGTAGCAAGGACCCACAGTCCTGAGGACTAATGGCCATAGTCATTAACTCTGTTCTGTAGCCAGGACCCACAGTCCTCTAATGGCCATGCCGTCATTATGTAATCTAGGTTCTGTTCTGTAGCAAGGACCTGTGGGACAGAGTCGCTCTCACTGAACCCATCAGTCAAGGTAACTCTGTTCTGACAGCACCAAACCCACAGTCCTCTAGGATGGCCATAGTCTATTAAAGACTCTGCTCTGTTTCAAGAAACCTAGCACTCAGAGACCCACGGTCATCTAATGGACACGCAGAGTCATTAACTCACTGTTCTGTTCTATTGTAGCGGCAGAGACCGTTTCACAGTCCTCTAATGTCCATAGTCCATTAACTCTGTTCTGTTCTGTAGCAAGGACCCACGGTCCTCTATTAGCCATAGTCATTAACTCTGTTCTGTTCTGTAGCCAGGTGGCACTTTTACAGCATGCTATGGTGCCATTGTAAAAAATACTTACGTTTCTTTCAGTAGAATAATGGCAGGACAACTGTGGACATATAGTTGTGTACGGGAATCGAGTCGGTCCTCCGTTGGTCTTCCTCTGAAACATAGATGTTGTGTGTAGCGTATAGTAAGGCTGAGGAAGTGTAGACTCTGTGTGTTTTTATTTTTATTTTTTTAGAAATGTGTGCATGACTCACGCGAGAACTTTTGCATATTACAACTTGTTGTTTAAACAACAGACTAAATCGTCTTAACAGTCGTTTTATTTTTTTTCTGCTGGCGATGGATCTTCGGTCTAAAACACTTTCTCTCTGTCTCTCTGTGAGCATGTTTGGATGAGTGTAGGTAATCAAGGTTTTGTCACAAATGGCACCCTATTCCCTATATAGTGCACTACTTAAGACCAGGACCCTATTCCCTACATAGTGCACTACTTTAGACCAGGGACCTATGGCACCCTATTCCCTATATAGTGCACTCGTCATTAACCATCTGTTCTGTTCTTTAATAGCCAGGACCCACGGTCCTCTAATGGCCATAGTCATTAACTCTGTTCTGTAGCAAGGACCCACGGTCCTCTAATGGCCATAGTCATTAACTCTGTTCTGTACCCAGGACCCACAGTCCTCTAATGGCCATAGTCATTAACTCTGATCTGTTCTGTAGCAAGGACCCACAGTCCTCTAATGGCCATAGTCATTAACTCTGTTCTGTAGCCAGGACCCACAGTCCTCTAATGGCCATAGTCATTAACTCTGCTCTGTTCTGTAGCCAGGACCCACGGTCCTCTAATGGCCATAGTCATTAACTCTGTTCTGTCCTCTAATGGCCATAGTCCAGGACCCACGGTCCTCTAATGGCCATAGTCATTAACTCTGTTCTGTAGCCAGGACCCACAGTCCTCTAATGGCCATAGTCATTAACTCTGTTCTGTAGCCAGGACCCACAGTCCTCTAATGGCCATAGTCATTAACTCTGCTCTGTTCTGTAGCCAGGACCCACAGTCCTCTAATGGCCATAGTCATTAACTCTGATCTGTTCTGTAGCCAGGACCCACAGTCCTCTAATGGCCATAGTCATTAACTCTGATCTGTTCTGTAGCCAGGACCCACGGTCGTCTAATGGCCATAGTCATTAACTACTGTTCTGTACCCAGGACTCTGGTCCTCTAATGGCCATAGTCATTAACTCTGATCATTCTGTAGCCAGGACCCACGGTCCTCCCTAATGGCCATAGTCATTAACTCTGTTCTGTTCTGGTAGCAAGACCCACGGTCCTCTAATGGCCATAGTCATTAACTCTGTTCTGTTCTGCAGGACCCACAGTCCTCTAATGGCCATAGTCATTAACTCTGTTCTGTTCTGCCAGGACCCACAGTCCTCTAATGGCCATCGTCATTAACTCTGTCTGTTCTGTAGCCAGGACCCACGGTCCTCTAATGGCCATAGTCATTAACTCTGTTCTGTTCTGTAGCCAGGACCCACGGTCCTCTAATGGCCATAGTCATTAACTCTGTTCTGTAGCCAGGACCCACGGTCCTCTAATGGCCATAGTCATTAACTCTGTTCTGTAGCAAGGACCCACAGTCCTCTAATGGCCATAGTCATTAACTCTGTTCTGTTCTGTAGCAAGGACCCACAGTCCTCTAATGGCCATAGTCATTAACTCTGATCTGTTCTGTAGCCAGGACCCACAGTCCTCTAATGGCCATAGTCATTAACTCTGCTCTGTTCTGTAGCCAGGACCCACAGTCCTCTAATGGCCATAGTCATTAACTCTGTTCTGTAGCCAGGACCCACAGTCCTCTAATGGCCATAGTCATTAACTCTGTCTGTTCTGTAGCCAGGACCCACGGTCCTCTAATGGCCATAGTCATTAACTCTGTTCTGTAGCCAGGACCCACGGTCCTCTAATGGCCATAGTCATTAACTCTGTCTGTTCTGTAGCCAGGACCCACAGTCCTCTAATGGCCATAGTCATTAACTCTGTTCTGTTCTGTAGCCAGGACCCACCCAGGTCCTCTAATGGCCATAGTCATTAACTCTGTCTGTTCTGTAGCCAGGACCCACAGTCCTCTAATGGCCATAGTCATTAACTCTGTTCTGTAGCCAGGACCCACGTCCTCTAATGGCCATAGTCATTAACTCTGTTCTGTTCTGTAGTCATTAACAGCAAGACCCACAGTCCTCTAATGGCCATAGTCATTAACTCTGTTCTGTAGCCAGGACCCACAGTCCTCTAATGGCCATAGTCATTAACTCTGTTCTGTAGCCAGGACCCACAGTCCTCTAATGGCCATAGTCATTAACTCTGTTCTGTTCTGTAGCAAGGACCCACGTCCTCTAATGGCCATAGTCATTAACTCTGTTCTGTAGCCAGGACCCACAGTCCTCTAATGGCCATAGTCATTAACTCTGATCTGTTCTGTAGCCAGGACCCACGGTCCTCTAATGGCCATAGTCATTAACTCTGTTCTGTTCTGGCCATAGCAGGACCCACAGTCCTCTAATGGCCATAGTCATTAACTCTGTCTGTTCTGTAGCCAGGACCCACAGTCCTCTAATGGCCATAGTCATTAACTCTGTTCTGTAGCCAGGACCCACAGTCCTCTAATGGCCATAGTCATTAACTCTGCTCTGTTCTGTAGCCAGGACCCACAGTCCTCTGGCCATAGTCATTAACTCTGTTCTGTAGACCCACAGTCCTCTAATGGCCATAGTCATTAACTCTGTTCTGTTCTGTAGCCAGGACCCACGGTCCTCTAATGGCCATAGTCATTAACTCTGTTCTGTAGGACCCACAGTCCTCTAATGGCCATAGTCATTAACTCTGTTCTGTAGCCAGGACCCACGGTCCTCTAATGGCCATAGTCATTAACTCTGTTCTGTTCTGTAGCAAGACCCACAGTCCTCTAATGGCCATAGTCATTAACTCTGTTCTGTAGCCAGGACCCACAGTCCTCTAATGGCCATCGTCATTAACTCTGTTCTGTTCTGTAGCAAGGACCCACAGTCCTCTAATGGCCATAGTCATTAACTCTGTTCTGTTCTGTAGCCAGGACCCACAGTCCTCTAATGGCCATAGTCATTAACTCTGTTCTGTACCCAGGACCCACAGTCCTCTAATGGCCATAGTCATTAACTCTGTTCTGTTCTGTAGCAAGGACCCACGGACCATAGTCATTAACTCTGTTCTGTAGCCAGGACCCACGGTCCTCTAATGGCCATAGTCATTAACTCTGTTCTGTAGCAGGACCCACAGTCCTCTAATGGCCATAGTCATTAACTCTGTTCTGTTCTGTAGCCAGGACCCACAGTCCTCTAATGGCCATATTCATTAACTCTGTTCTGTTCTGTAGCCAGGACCCACAGTCCTCTAATGGCCATAGTCATTAACTCTGATCTGTTCTGTAGGGACCCACAGTCCTCTAATGGCCATAGTCATTAACTCTGATCTGTTCTGTAGCCAGGACCCACAGTCCTCTAATGGCCATAGTCATTAACTCTGTTCTGTTCTGTAGCAAACTCTGGACCCACAGTCCTCTAATGGCCATAGTCATTAACTCTGTTCTGTTCTGTAGCCAGGACCCACAGTCCTCTAATGGCCATAGTCATTAACTCTGTTCTGTAGCAAGGACCCACAGTCCTCTAATGGCCATAGTCATTAACTCTGTTCTGTTCTGTAGCCAGGACCCACAGTCCTCTAATGGCCATAGTCATTAACTCTGTTCTGTAGCCAGGACCCACAGTCCTCTAATGGCCATAGTCATTAACTCTGTTCTGTAGCCAGGACCCACGGTCCTCTAATGGCCATAGTCATTAACTCTGTCTGTTCTGTAGCCAGGACCCACAGTCCTCTAATGGCCATAGTCATTAACTCTGTTCTGTAGCAAGGACCCACAGTCCTCTAATGGCCATAGTCATTAACTCTGTTCTGTTCTCTAATGTAGTCATTAACTCTGGACCCACAGTCCTCTAATGGCCATAGTCATTAACTCTGCTCTGTTCTGTAGCCAGGACCCACAGTCCTCTAATGGCCATAGTCATTAACTCTGTTCTGTTCTGTAGCCAGGACCCACGGTCCTCTAATGGCCATAGTCATTAACTCTGTTCTGTAGCCAGGACCCACAGTCCTCTAATGGCCATAGTCATTAACTCTGTTCTGTAGCCAGGACCCACAGTCCTCTAATGGCCATAGTCATTAACTCTGTTCTGTAGCCAGGACCCACAGTCCTCTAATGGCCATAGTCATTAACTCTGCTCTGTTCTGTAGCAAGGACCCACAGTCCTCTAGCGTCTTTCACTCTAAAGCTGCTATTAGCATACACTCTTTGAAAAACTCTGTTTCCAAACAGTCCTCTAATGGTTCTTTGCGGAGGGGGATAGGGTTCTATCAAGATTAACGGTTTTCATCAAAATAATATTTTGGGGGAAGTCAAACTCTTCTTTGTAAGTTAAACGGTTCTACCGTGATGGTTAGAAGGAGGAGGTGTGATGGTTAGAGGAGGAGGTGTGATGGTTAGAGGAGGTGTGATGGTTAGAGGAGGAGGTGTGATGGTTAGAGGAGGAGGTGTGATGGTTAGAGGAGGAGGTGTGATGGGTATAGGAGGAGGTGTGATGGGTATGGGAGGAGGTGTGATGGGTATAGGGAGGTGTGATGGGTATAGGAGGGAGGTGTGATGGGTATAGGAGGAGGTGTGATGGGTATAGGAGGAGGTGTGATGGGCATAGGAGGAGGTGTGATGGTTATTGGAGGAGGTGTGATGGGTATAGGAGGAGGTGTGATGGGTGTAGGAGGAGGTGTGATGGGTATAGGAGGAGGTGTGATGGTTATAGGAGGAGGTGTGATGGGTATAGGAGGAGGTGTGATGGTTATTGGAGGAGGTGTGATGGTTATTGGAGGAGGTGTGATGGGTATAGGAGGAGGTGTGATGGGTATAGGAGTAGGTGTGATGGGTATAGGAGGAGGTGTGATGGGTATAGGAGGAGGTGTGATGCGTATAGGAGGAGGTGTGATGGTTGTAGGAGGAGGTGTGATGGTTATAGGAGGAGGTGTGATGGTTGTAGGAGGAGGTGTGATGGGTATAGGAGGAGGTGTGATGGGTATAGGAGGGGGTGTGATGGTTAAAGGAGGAGGTGTGATGGGTATAGGAGGAGATGTGATGGTTATATGAGGAGGTGGATGGTTATAGGAGGAGGTGTGATGGGTATAGAATGACGTGTGATGGGTATAGGAGGAGGTGTGATGGTTATAGGAGAAGGTGTGATGGTTATAGGAGAAGGTGTGATGGTTGTGGAGGAGTGTGATGGTTGTATGAGGAGTGTGATGGGTATAGGAGGAGGTGTGATGGAGGTATAGGAGGTGTGATGGGTATAGGAGGAGGTGTGATGGGTATAGGAGGAGGTGTGATGGTTATAGGAGGAGTGTGATGGGTATAGGAGGAGGTGTGATGGGTATAGGAGGAGGTGTGATGGTTGTAGGAGGAGTTGTGATGGGTATGGAGGAGGTGTGATGGGTATAGGAGGAGGTGTGATAGTTATAGGAGAGGTGTTGATGGGTATAGGAGGAGGTGTGATGGGTATAGGAGGAGGTGTGATGGGTATAGGAGGAGGTGTGATGGGTATAGGAGGAGGTGTGATGGAGTATAGGGAGGGGAGGTGTGATGGGTATAGGGAGGAGGTGTGATGGGTATAGGAGGAGGTGTGATGGTTATGGGAGGAGGTGTGATAGTTATAGGAGGAGGTGTGATGGGTATAGGAGGAGGTGTGATGGGTATAGGAGGAG
Organism: Oncorhynchus masou masou; assembly: GCF_036934945.1. Classification (NCBI taxonomy): domain Eukaryota; kingdom Metazoa; phylum Chordata; class Actinopteri; order Salmoniformes; family Salmonidae; genus Oncorhynchus; species Oncorhynchus masou. Next base: position 5,986 of record NW_027010996.1, on the reverse strand, counting down.
GTGTGATGGGTATAGGAGGAGGTGTGATGGGTATAGGAGGTGTGATGGGTATAGGAGGAGGTGTGATGGGTATAGGAGGAGTGTGATGGTTATAGGAGGAGGTGTGATGGTTATAGGAGGAGTGTGATGGTTATAGGAGGAGGTGTGATGGTTGTAGGAGGAGGTGTGATGGTTGTAGGAGGAGGTGTGATGGTTGTAGGAGAGGTGTGATGGTTGTAGGAGGAGGTGTGATGGTTTGTAGGAGGAGGTGTGATGGTTGTAGGAGGAGGTGTGATGGTTGTAGGGAGGAGGTGTGATGGTTGTAGGAGGAGGTGTGATGGTTGTAGGAGGAGGTGTGATGGTTGTAGGAGGAGGTGTGATGGTTATAGGAGGAGTGTGATGGTTATTGGAGGAGGTGTGATGGGTGTAGGAGGAGGTGTGATGGGTATAGGAGGAGGTGTGATGGGTATAGGAGGAGGTGTGATGGGTATGGGAGGAGGTGTGATGCGTATAGGAGGAGGTGTGATGGTTGTAGGAGGAGGTGTGATGGTTATAGGGAGGTGTGATGGATGTAGGAGGTGTGATGGTTGTAGGAGGAGGTGTGATGGTTGTAGGAGGAGGGTGTGATGGGTATAGGAGGAGGTGTGATGGGTATAGGAGGGGGTGTGATGGGTATAGGAGGTGTGATGGTTGTAGGAGGAGGTGTGATGGTTGTAGGAGGAGGTGTGATGGGTATAGGAGGAGGTGTGATGGGTATAGGAGGGGGGTGTGATGGGTATGGAGGAGGTGTGATGGGTATAGGAGGAGGTGTGATGGGTATAGGAGGAGGTGTGATGGTTATAGGAGGAGGTGTGATGGGTATAGGAGGAGGTGTGATGGGTATAGGAGGAGGTGTGATGGGTTGGGAGGAGGTGTGATGGAGGAGGTGTGATGGGTATAGGAGGAGGTGTGATGGTTATTGGTGGAGGTGTGATGGTTGTAGGAGGAGGTGTGATGGATGTAGGAGGAGGTGTGATGGGTATAGGAGGAGGTGATGGTTGTAGGAGGAGGTGTGATGGTTATAGGAGGAGGTGTGATAGTTATTGGAGGAGGTGTGATGTTTATAGGAGGAGGTGTGATGGATGTAGGAGGAGGTGTGATGGTTATAGGAGGAGGTGTGATGGTTATTGGAGGAGGTGTGATGGTTATAGGAGGAGGTGTGATGGTTATAGGAGGAGGTGTGATGGGTATAGGAGAGGTGTGATGGGTATAGGAGGAGGTGTGATGGTTATAGGAGGAGATGTGATGGTTGTAGGAGGAGGTGTGATGGTTATGATGGTTATAGATGAGGTGGATGGTTATAGGAGGAGGTGTGATGGTTGTAGGAGGAGGTGTGATGGGTATAGAATGACGTGTGATGGGTATAGGAGGAGGTGTGATGGTTATAGGAGAAGGTGTGATGGTTGTAGGAGGAGGTGTGATGGTTGTATGAGGAGGTGTGATGGGTATAGGAGGAGGTGTGATGGGTATAGGAGGAGGTGTGATGGGTATAGGAGGAGGTGGTTGTAGGAGGAGGTGTGATGGGTATAGGAGGAGGTGTGATGGAGGAGGTGTGATGGTTGTAGGAGGAGGTGTGATGGTTATAGGAGGGGTGATGGTTATTGGTGGAGGTGGGGGTATAGGAGGAGGTGTGATGGGTATAGGAGGAGGTGTGATGGGTTGTAGGAGGTGGGAGGGTGTGATGGTTAGGAGGAGGAGGAGGTGTGATGGGTTGTGTGAGGAGGAGGAGGTGTGATGGATGTGGAGGAGTGTGATGGGTATAGGAGGAGGTGTGATGGTTGTGGAGGAGGTTGAGGTGTGATGGGAGGAGGTTGATGGGTATAGGAGGAGGTGTGATGGTTGTAGGAGGAGGTGTGATGGTTATTGGAGGGAGGAGGTGTGATGTTTTTATGGAGGTTATAGGAGGAGGTGTGATGGATGTGTGATGGAGGGGAGGTGTGATGGTTATAGGAGGAGGTGTGATGGTTATTGGAGGAGGTGTGATGGTTATGTGAGGATAGGAGGAGGTGTGATGGTTATAGGAGGAGGTGTGATGGGTATAGGAGGAGGTGTGATGGTTATAGGAGGTGGATGGTTATAGTGTGATGGTTGTATGTGAGGATAGAATGACGTGTGTGATGGGTATAGGAGGAGGTGTGATGTGATGGTTATAGGAGTGTGATGGGTATAGTGATGGGTATGGAGGGGAGGTGTGAGGAGGAGGGTGTGATGGGTATAGAGGAGGTGTGATGGTTATAGGAGGAGTGTGATGGGTATAGGAGAGGTGTGATGGGTATAGGAGGAGGTGTGATGGTTGTATTGATGGGTATAGGAGGAGGTGTGATGGTTGTTGGTGGAGGTGTGATGGTTGTGATGTGATGGATGTAGGAGGAGGTGTGATGGGTATAGGAGGAGGTGTGATGGTTGTAGGAGGAGGTGTGATGGTTATAGAGGAGGTGTGATAGTTATTGGAGGAGGTGTGATGTTTATAGGAGGAGGTGTGATGGATGGAGGAGGTGTGATGGTTATAGGAGGAGGTGTGATGGTTATTGAGGAGGTGGATGGTTATAGGAGGAGGTGTGATGGTTATAGGAGGAGGTGATGGGTATTGGAGGAGGTGTGATGGTTATAGGGAGGAGGTGTGATGGTTGTAGGAGGAGATGTGATGGTTGTAGGAGGAGGTGTGATGGTTATATGAGGAGGTGGATGGTTATAGGAGGAGGTGTGATGTTTATAGGAGGAGGTGATGGTATAGAATGACGTGATGGGTTATAGGAGGAGGTGTGATGGTTGTAGGAGAAGGTGTGATGGTTGTAGGAGGATGGTTATTGTGTGATGGTTGTATGAGGAGGTGTGATGGGTAGGAGGAGTGTGATGGGTATAGGAGGAGGTGTGATGGTTATAGGAGGTGTGATGGTTATAAGAGGAGGTGTGATAGTTATTGGAGGAGGTGTGATGGTTATAGGAGGAGGTGTGATGGATGTAGGAGGAGGTGTGATGGTTGTATGGGTGTGATGGTTATTGGAGGTGTGTGATGGTTATAGAGGAGGTGTGATGGTTATAGGAGGAGTGTGTGATGGATGGTGTGATGGGTATGGAGGAGGTGTGATGGGTTATAGGAGGAGGTGTGATGGGTATAGGAGGAGGTGTGATGGTTATAGGAGGAGGTGTGATGGTTATAGGAGGAGGTGTGATGGTTATTGGAGGAGGTGTGATGGTTATAGGAGGAGGTGATGGATGTGGAGGAGGTGTGATGGTTATAGGAGGAGGTGTGATATTGGAGGAGGTGTGATGGTTATAGGAGGAGTGTGATGGTTGTAGGAGAGGTGGATGGGTGTAGAGGAGGTGATGGGTATAGGAGGAGGGTGTGATGGTTATAGGAGGAGGTGTGATGGTTATTGGAGGAGGTGTGATGGTTATAGGAGGAGGTGTGATGGATGTAGGAGGAGTGTGATGGGGTATAGGAGGAGGTGTGATGGTTGTAGGAGGAGTTGATGGGTATAGGAGGAGGTGTGATGGTTATTGGAGGAGGTGTGATGGTTGTTGGAGGAGGTGTGATGGATGAGGAGGTGTGATGGTTATAGGGAGGTGTGATGGTTATTGGAGGAGGTGTGATGGTTATAGGAGGAGGTGTGATGGTTATAGGAGGAGGTGTGATAGTTGATTGGAGGAGGTGTGATGGTTATAGGAGGAGGTGTGATGGTTGTAGGAGGAGATGTGATGGTTGTAGGAGGAGTGTGATGGTTATTGAGGAGGTGGATGGTTATAGGAGGAGGGAGGTGGATGGTTGTAGGAGGAGGTGTGATGGTTATAGGAGGAGGTGATGGTTGTGGGAGGAGGTGTGATGGTTATAGGAGGAGATGTGATGGTTATTGGAGGAGGTGATGGTTGTAGGAGGAGGTGATGGTTATAGGAGGAGGATGGGTGTAGGAGGAGGCATGGTTGTAGGAGGACGTGTGATGGTTATAGGAGGAGGTGTGATGGTTATTGGAGGAGGTGTGATGGATGTAGGAGGAGGTGTGATGGTTATAGGAGGAGGTGTGATGGGTATAGAAGGAGGTGTGATGGGTATAGGAGGAGGTGTGATGGGTATAGGAGGAGGTGTGATGGGTATAGGAGGAGGTGTGATGGGTATAGGAGGAGATGTGATGGTTATATGAGGAGGTGTGATGGTTGTAGGAGGAGGTGTGATGGTTATAGGAGGAGGTGTGATGGTTGTAGGAGGAGGTGTGATGGTTATAGGCTAAGAACCTTGGTGTGATCCTGGACAACACCCTGTCGTTCTCAACTAACATCATGGCGGTGGCCCGTTCCTGTAGGTTCATGCTCTACAACATCCGCAGGAAGTCCGTGATACACAGGATAGCGGAAGGTCTAATCCAGGCACTTGTCATCTCCCGTCTGGATTACTACAGGCTGTTGGCTGGGCTCCTGCCTGTGAATTAAACCCCTACAATTCATCCAGAACGCCGCAACCCGTCTGGTATTCAACCTTCCCAAGTTCTCAGGAAGGCTCCTCCGCGCTCTCTCCATGGTTCCAGTTGAAGCTGCATCCGCTACAAGACCATGGTGCTTGCCTACGGGCTGCAGCATGAGGGGAACGGCACCGTAGTTATAAAGAGAGGTGTGATAGTTGGCAAGAGGAAGTGTGATAATTTAGAGAAGTGTGATAGTTGTAAGGAGAATGTGATAGTTATAGGAAGGTAGTAGTTATTGGTGAAGTGTGATAGTTGTAGGAAGGTGTGATGGATGAAGGAAGTGTGATAGGTACTCTGGAAGGAGAGTGTGATAGTTGCAAGGAGGAATTGTGATGGTTATAGGAGAAATTATGATGAATTTATTGGAAGGTGTGATAGTTATAGAAGGAAGTCTTGATAGTTATAAGAGGAAGGTAATCGTTTGTAACGAAGTGTGAATAATTATAGAAGTAGTGATAGTTATAGGAGAATTGTTGATAGTTATAGGAGAGGTGTGATGGTTGTAGGAGGAGGTGTGATGGTTGTAGGAGGAGGTGTGATGGATGTAGGAGGAGGTGTGATGGGTATAGGAGGAGGTGTGATGGTTGTAGGAGGAGGTGTGATGGTTATAGGAGGAGGTGTGATAGTTATTGGAGGAGGTGTGATGGTTATAGGAGGAGGTGTGATGGATGTAGGAGGAGGTGTGATGGTTATAGGAGGAGGTGTGATGGTTATTGGAGGAGGTGTGATGGTTATAGGAGGAGGTGTGATGGTTATAGGAGGAGGTGTGATGGGTATAGGAGGAGGTGTGATGGGTATAGGAGGAGGTGTGATGGTTGTAGGAGGAGATGTGATGGTTGTAGGAGGAGATGTGATGGTTGTAGGAGGAGGTGTGATGGTTATATGAGGAGGTGGATGGTTATAGGAGGAGGTGTGATGGTTGTAGGAGGAGGTGTGATGGGTATAGAATGACGTGTGATGGGTATAGGAGGAGGTGTGATGGTTATAGGAGAAGGTGTGATGGTTGTAGGAGGAGGTGTGATGGGTATAGGAGGAGGTGTGATGGGTATAGGAGGAGGTGTGATGGGTATAGGAGGAGGTGTGATGGGTATAGGAGGAGGTGTGATGGGTATAGGAGGAGGTGTGATGGGTATAGGAGGAGGTGTGATGGTTATAGGAGGAGGTGTGATGGGTATAGGAGGAGGTGTGATGGGTATAGGAGGAGGTGTGATGGTTGTAGGAGGAGGTGTGATGGGTATAGGAGGAGGTGTGATGGGTATAGGAGGAGGTGTGATGGTTATAGGAGGAGGTGTGATGGGTATAGGAGGAGGTGTGATGGTTATAGGAGGAGGTGTGATGGTTATAGGAGGAGGTGTGATGGTTGTAGGAGGAGGTGTGGTGGTTGTAGGAGGAGGTGTGATGGTTGTAGGAGGAGGTGTGATGGTTATAGGAGGAGGTGTGATGGTTATTGGAGGAGGTGTGATGGTTTTAGGAGGAGGTGTGATGGTTATAGGAGGAGGTGTGATGGTTAT